>NC_081570.1:87160981-87259506 GCF_022355385.1 Mustela nigripes | reverse complement strand
GGGGCACCGGGTGGCTCAGTGGGTTAAGCCGCTGCCTTCAGCTCAGGTCATGATCTCAGGGTGCTGGGATCGAGTCCCGCATCGGGCTCTCTGCTCAGCAGGGAGCCTGCTTCCCTCTCTCTCTCTCCGCCTGCCTCTCTGTCTACTTGTGATTTCTCTCTGTCAAATAAATAAATAAAATCTTTAAAAAAAAAAAGTTACAACCTTTGATAGAATTTTGAATCTAAATATACAATATCACTTAGCGTCATTTACACTTATAAAAAAGTATCAGTTATATTAAAATAGGACTAAATATAAACTATTGTGATTGGGTAGAATTTGAAAATTTTCAAGTCTGAATTTAACACACACTTGTTATAGATGCACATAAACATTTTTATAAGACTCAAAAAAAAGCTATGAAATAATCTACAATAATAATTTAAAAGCTGTACGGTAAAAACTAACATTTTTTTTCTTTAACATAATGTACATAATATATTAACAAATATTATTTAAATATACATTTGAAAAACAAAAGGATCTTTTCCTTAAGTATCTGATAGTCTAAAATAAAGACATGTACAAAAATAATTAAAATTCTAGGATTAAGACGTGCTATTGAAGAGAGGTACATAAAATGCTAAAAGTTTTCAGAGAAGATTCTACCTCCAGCTATAAAAAGGACAGGCACCAATCTAAAGTTAATGACTTGGTATCCGGTGACTAGAAGTGAATTAAGTAATTAAGTAAAATATTGGCAATGCAAAAACCTTCCTTAATGTCTCACTTGAGATGCTGAGGAGAAACCATGGTAAAATCCACTCTATATTTCCTTTCCTTCCTAAAAGGGATCCAAATAACATAATATAGCTTTTACTTCATGATTCAGTGTCTTCATTATAGTTGTTAGTTATTCTTGGGCACTCGAGTGGAACATACTATAATGGTTCAGCTAAAAATGGTATTGTACATGAGGTAAAAAGTACAGCAACTACAATGGAAACTAGAACTTGATTTCTTAAAAGCATATCAACCATTTTCTTAAATGGTGATTTTGGTCTTCAAAGTGTTGATGGAAGGATGTACAGTTAAAGAAATTTCTATGGGTTTTTTTGCATAGGTATGTGTGCAACTCTGTGTGTGTATGCAAGTATGTATTTATAGGTTTAAGTAGAGAATGAAAGGCCAAAGCTGTTATTTTCCAAATGCTTTTCTTCAGCATTCTTTTTTTTTTTCCAGCATTCTTTAGATCTGAATTACCATTCAAAATAGCTTCTAATTTACATACCACGAAAACAAGCTCCTCATTGAGAACCATGCTCCTTCATATGAATCTGCACCCATCATTCTAGGTCACTTAAAATGCATCTGATCATGGGTTATAAGTGGTAACTAACCATGTCAAGAATCTGTGGTAAATTTTCTTTTTTTTAAGATTTATTTATTTATTTAAGAGAGAGCTAGACAGACAAAGAGAGAACATGAGAAGTTGGGGAGGGACAGAGGGAGTGGGAGAGGAGCCTGCTGCAGGGCTTAATCCCAGGACCCTGGGATCATGACCTGAGCTGAGGGCAGATGCTTAACCTATTGAGCCACCCAGGTGCCCTTTGTGTTAAATTTTCTTAAAGAAAACATAATCCAATATCTAAATATTTTTTATCATCATAGTAAGATATTTCTGTATACCTGATTCTGGGCAATATATATTCTTTAGCTTTATAGTATATATACTAGTACTACATAATATATAATGTGTGTGTGTGTGTGTGTGTGTGTGTGTGTATAAAATATATAGCAGTACACAAGTTTATATATCCTACATCAGGGGCTCATGAGCTTTTCTTATAAATATTAAGTAATAAAAATTCTAGGCTTTGTGGGTCATATATGGCCTGTCTGAACTATTTATTTATTTATATGTTTTTTTCACTCATTTTTTCATTCATTCATTCAACAACCTTAAACCATTTTTAAGGCCTTATTAAAAAAAATCACAGGGTAGATTTGGTTTGTGGGCTGTAGTCTGCAATCCTATGTTACTTCATTTTGCAAGATAGAAACTTAAATGCACTGTCCTCAAATCATCACACATTTTCAATAAATAAATTTACTCCTCTTCATATGTCATTGTGTCAGAAATATATTTCCCAATTTTCTGTGCCTATAAAACTCCTACTCATCCTGTATTAATCAGATAAAATGTCTTTACTCCTAGGAAAACTTTCCTAATTTTCCTAAGCAATGTTACTTTTGTTTTCCTCTCTAGTGCTTTGTATGTAACTCTCTGCTAATGCCTTATAATTATTAATTTCCCATTCCTAGCTTCTTAATTGAATCATGAATTCTGCAAAATCAGCAATATTTTTTGTTATCACATTTATACCTACCCTACCTCTTCCCACAAAAAATCTGAGATGGCTTATAGCAAAAGTGTAAATAAGGTAATGAAAGAATAAAAATGTAAAAATAAAACCATGGAAAAGGAGGCTATTGCATTACTAAACCAAACAACAACATAGTTGATCAGATGAGTTTCAAAACTGGATGCTAGACCTATGATTTTTAAGGAAGCAATAAGAGAAACACAATTTTGTATATTGTTTTGCTTTTTATAAAACAGAATGAAGCAGCAGACCATTTGCTTGTGAGAAAGACTCAATTTCTCACTACAAAATTCTAAAGGAATCTCAAGAAGAGCTTTCCATAGGAGATTTTAGTTCAATGATACGACAGTGCCCTCCACATTTTTGTAGCAAATACAACAATAAATTATACATAGCTATATTGGAAGTTTAAGGAGAATAACAACTTTCAGATGGAATCAGGTGCCTTGGATAATCTTCCTCTACTGTTTAGGAGTGATTTTCTTACCCAACACAGACCGTGCAAGGCCAACAAGTTAACTGTAGACATTTCCTGCAAAAGCAGAGCTTGGCCCACTGAATTTGACAAGCCAAGGAAAGAAAACCTACAGGCTGCTTTGAAGAAGAAAAGAATAGAATACTACACGAGAGGACTCATCTCTTACACTACCCAAAAGAAAAATTTGTATCTAAAGATGGCAAAACTTCCTCAACTTCTTAATCTGATAATCACTCCTATACAGAAGAGTGAGTCAGGACAAAAGGTAAAGAAAACGGACTAATATTATTACTTCAATACTGAGTGGTAGTGGACGTTTTCTGGAAGAAATCATGACAGCCAGACCTAGCAGCTTACCTAACAGGAAATAAGACCCCAAAACATAAAATTACAGTATAAGTTATAATGAAAGGAATCACACTGGGAGTTAAGTTAACATCATTGCCACATGTAGCCCCCTGGTAGTCCTATTGATGCAAGAATAATTCAGAATATTGAATTCCATGTGCCTAAAGGATCTTGCCTAAATACGACCCTTCTCAGTGGAGTTTGGGTAGAAACAAAGGAAAGGACAATTTTCTAGCATTTTATGAGACCAAAAAGCTGATATTCAATGGCACTTCTGTATTTCTGATTCAGTAGTTTCACGAAGAATTAAAAAGTGGATGAAATAAATGTAGGTCACTCCATATCTACCATGCCTCTTCTATCATCTGTCTCTTTGCAACATTTTCTCTGTTCAGTTGCCAGCACCACCCTTATATGCAGCCTCCATCAGTGTTTAACTAATCCTGATGCTAATGCAGCTTCGACTGATGCCATGATGGTCCCACACCTCTTCAGCTCTTTAACTCTTCCGCCAGTGTCACTTTTCCCATTCTTTCCGGTTTATAGATTTAAAAAAAAAAAAAATGTGTTCCTTTTATAGAACCATTAGAGCTATCAGATGTAAATAAAATCATCCTGCCTAAGTTCATTTACCTCTGGGTGTTTAGGGTGAATGTTGGGATGACTGCTAAGGCTACAGGTTTTCCTGTGGCCTAACTCTCCTAAAAGATTTCAAACAGTTGAGATTTAAATGTCCCTGCTCCTATTTGAAATTTTGTGGCATTCAAAGTTTTCAGTAATTTGGATTCAAGCTATTTTTCTGGCTTTCTTCTAACATGTCCCTCCATGAATTCTCTACATCCACCAATGTTTATTATAGTTACGTCTTAAATGGATCTGAAAAGCATTCTTCCTGGTGCCTTTCCTTGAGTATTCTCTCTGCCTCTAGTGCTTTATAGACCCTCTTCTGCTGTGAAATTCTGATTGTTTTTTTTTTTTAAAGATTTTTTTTATTTATTTATGTGACAGAGAGAGATCACAAGTAGGCAGAGAGGCAGGCAGAGAGAGGGGGGGAAGCAGGCTCCCCGCTGAGCAGAGAGCCCGACATGGGGCTCGATCCCAGGACCCTGAGATCATGACCTGAGCCGAAGGCAGAGGCTTTAACCCACTGAGTCACCCAGGCGCCCCCTGATTGGTATTTTTAAACCTGGTCCTTTTCTAACTTGATCTGTGAGGGTTTCCTGACTTTATGCAAATTTTCTTTTCTTCCTTTTTGACCTGCTCTAACAGGAGCAGGATTCATAGAAATGGAACAGCAAATAAGAAAGGGTTATGAAATTTAATTTCTCTTTTTGGTTCTGCTAATTATGTTACCTTAAATAAAACACTTAACATCTTGCAGTTAATAATAATTACTCACTGAATGTCTAGTTCTATTGTGATCTTCAAAGAAAACAAAAGCTTTGAAAAATTTTAAAGGCTTATACAAATAACAGGTTTTATTTTATAATTAAGCATTTGCTTGATGTCATTGTTTGCTGTGATTTTATACTTTCCTCACACAAAATTGGGACAAATAGGTAAATGCAGTACCCACCTCCTAGTGACAAATAAGATAACACATGTGCAGGATTTTGCACAGAATCTGGCATTGAGGAAGACCCCAAAACCTGTTGCAATGCATTTCTCTACATTTGATTCACATTTTCACAATTCACTGATGTTCATTTTATCAATCTTTTTCATCTCTACTTGTGATTTTCAATACTTTCTATTCCTATACCTTAAAATTTACTGATCTTTTTCTGCCATATCTAATCTGCTTTAATTTTATCTAGCAGTTTTTTACTTTATGCATTTTTAAATTCTAATATAATTAACATACCATGTTATATTAGTTTCAGGTATTCAGTATAGTGATTCTATATATTGCTCAGTGTTTATCTCGATAAGTGTACTCTTCAACTCCTTCGCCTATGTCGCCTATACTCCCTCTCACCTCCCCTCTGGTTTCTTCTGTATAAGAGTCTGTTTATTTGTTCCTCTCTTTCATTTCTCTGTTCATTTATTTAGTTTCTTAAATTCCACATATGAGCGAGATCACAAGGTATTTTTGTCTTTCTCTGGCTGACATACTTAGCATTACACCCTCTAGATTCCTCCATGTTGTTGCAAATGGCAAGATTTTCCTTCTTTTTCAGGACTGAGAAATATTACATTCGGGGTGTGTGTGTGTGTGTGTGTGTGTGTGTGTGTATGTGTGTGTATGTGAGACCTCTTCTTTACCTATTCACGTATCAGTGGACATTTGGGTTACTTCTCTTACTTGACTATTGTAACTGATGTTGCAATGAACAAAGGTGTGCATATATATTTTTGAACTGGTGATGTTTTTGTATTCTTTGGGTAGATACCATTAGTAGAAATGCTGCATCACATGGTGATTGTATTTTTAATTTTTTTGAGGAACCTCCATGTTCTTTATTGCAGTGGCTACACCAGTTTGCATTCCCATCACTGTTGCATGAGGGTTCCTTTTTCTTCACATCCTTGAAAATACTTGGTTTCTTATGTTTTCTTTTAGCCATTCTGACAGGTGTGAGGTGATATTTCATTGTGGTATTGATCTGCATTTCTCTAATGTTGTGATGTTGAACATCTTTTCATATGTTTGTTGGCTATCGGTATGTCTTCTTTAGAGAAATGTTTGTTGTAGTCTCCTGCCAATTTTTAGAGACATTATTTATCCTACACAAAGAGAGAGTGTGCATGAGTTGGGGGGAGGGGTGGAAGGAGAGGGAGAAGCAGACTCTCCACTGAGAAGGGAGCTGGATGTGGGGTTCCATTCCAAGACCCTGGGATCATGACCTGAGCCGAAGGTAGACACCTCACCAACTGAGCCACCCAGGGACCTGTCCCTCTTTTGCCCATTTTTTTAATTGTGGATTATTTGTTTTTAGGGGTGTTGAGTTATATAAATTCTTTATATATTTTGGATCCTAACACCTTACTGAATATGTCATTTGGAAATGTCTTCTCCCATTGAGTAGGTTGTCTTCTTGTTTTAATGATTATTTCCTTTGCTGTGCAAAAGTTCTTTATTTTGATATAATCCCAATAGTTTACTTCTGCTTTTATTTCCCCTCCTATAGGAAACATATCTAAAAAAATGTTGCTAAGGCTAACATAAGAGAAATTACTACCTATGTTCTCTTTTAGGATTCTAATGGTTTCAGGTCTCACATTTGTTTTGATTCCATTTGAGTTCATTTTTCTGAATGGTGAAAGAAAATTGGTCCAGTTACATTCTTTTTTTTTTTTTTTTTTTTTTTTTACATTCTTTTGAATGTAGCTGTCCAGTTCTCCCATCACCATTTGTTGAAAAGACTGCTTTTTCCCATTGCATATTCTTGCCTCCTTTGTCAAAGATGACTTGACCATATAGTTCGTTGGTTAACTTCTGGGCTTTCTATTCTGATCTATTAATCTATGTGCATATTTTTGTGTCACTCTGATACTGTTTTGATTACTACACCTTTGTATTGTATCTTCGAATCTGGGACTGTGATACGGTCAGTTTTGTTCTTATTTCTCAAGATTCCTTTGACTATTTAATGTCTTTTGCAGTTCCATAAAAATTTTAGGATTGTTTGTTCTTGTTTTGTGAAAAATGCTTTTGGTATTTTGAAAGGGATTACACTACTCTGCAGATTGATTTGGTAGTATGGGCATTTTAACAATATTTCTTCTTCTAATCCATGAGCATTGACTATCTTTCCATTGATTTGTGCCATCTCCAATTTCTTTCATCAATATTTTATATTTTCTGGAGTGCAAGTTTTTCACCTTTTTTCCTTTTTCAAGTTTTTATTTAAATTCTAGTTATTTAATATATAAGGTAATAATATGCTCAGCTGTAGAATTTAGGGATTCATCACTTATATACAACACCCAGTGCTCATCACAAGTGTCTTCCTTAAAACCTATCACCCATTTAGCCAATTTCCTGCCTGCCTCCTTCCATCAATCCTCAGTTTGTTCTCTATAGTTAAGTCTCTTACGGTTTGCTCTCCTCTCTTTTTTCCCCTTTCTCCTATGTTCATCTGTTTTGTTTCTTAAATTCCACATATGAGTGAAATCATATGATATTTGTCTTTCTCTGACTGACTTATTCTGCTTAGCATAATACACTCTAGCTCCATCTGGTCATTGCAAATGGCAAGATATTATTTTTGATATAATATAAATACAAATATAATATATATATATATATATATATATATATATAAAAGAAGAGAAAAAAGAAAGGATCAAAAAGGAGAAGCTTGATCTACTAGAGGTAAGAAAGAATACTCAGACTAAGTTTCATTTCTCCACTGAGTGTCATAAGGAATTACAAGTTTGGATATATGGTTTTGAGGTTTTAAAATCCTATCGATACAACAGTTATGAATCTGCCAAAATGAACAGTGAACAAAGCAAATCCAAAGAAGGTGCTAACCATGCTCTTTCTGTTTTTGTTTATAATTTATGAGTATATTTATTTCTGGTTAAAGCTCTAGATTATAGCCTTATAACCTGTCAGTTCTATTTCTCTTTCAAAACCTCAAAGATCACAACACAGAAATAAGGCCCAGTGAATAAAGAACATTTTAGAAATGGCACCCAGATACCACAAACTGCTACACTGACTATACATGATGAGATATGTCACCATATTTAAACATGGTTCAATCTCAAACTAGATTAGAGCAATAAAGATGGATGAACACATGTTCATAGGGGTGGCTATAAAATAAAAAAATATTTATGCCTAATAATTTTGATATAATATAAATACAAATATAATATTGCATGCTATAAATACATATTTCAATGTGTGTATAATTTATAAATGTATAAAAACAGATACTAATGAAAAGTCAATTTATAATTATTCTGCTAGGAATATTGAACTCATAAATTTCAAATAATTTTCAAACATTTCTAAGCAGCCTGCATTTTTTTCTAGATATGACAGTGTACTGACTTGTACTGCTTATGCAAAATATCTCATTAATAAAAGGACCCTGCATGGGCATATACAGAGTAAAATCAACAGCTGCACAAAGATTCAAGATCAGGACTTTTGCCCACGGCTCTATGTTCTGATGACCAGTTAAGTTAATCAGGCAGAAAACTGAATTCCAAAAGACTCTCCTTTACATGTTCCCATAGTACTTTTTACTTGATTTTCAGACAAATGTATAAGCTAGCAGCTATTCCCTTAAACACACCCATGAGATATCCCTTTAAGTCAATGCAAGAAATGGAGAGTTACCAATGCTATTTTGCCTGATTACATTCGTTTCATAAACTTCAATTAAATATATACTAGTTCATTTAATTATATCACTCTAAACAAATGATATCTTTAAATACAATGACTCTATTTTAAAAAATAAGAATAAAAGACAACTCGAGGATAGGAAATTTCTGTATAGTTTATGACACTATGAATGTAATTAAACATACCTTTTAAATATATTACTTTCCAAGAAGAGAGAGGTAATTCTATTGGGTATTAACACAAATTAATATCTGTGACTGTTGGTATGTTACAAAAAATAATCACATTTGACATTTCTTGAATTATCTAGCTGGACTCAATAAATAGACCAATGTTCTAACCAGTGTAGCTACTACTTACAAATAACCTATGTAGGGAATTAAAGCCTTTATTTCTATCATGGTTTGGTGTGTAGGCATAGTTATATTAAAATAAAATTTTAAATAACATATAGAAATATAAAAAGTGGATATTATTTTTTTGATCAAGTGAACACAAGGATGGCTTGACATACTACAAAAGGGACAACCATGATAGATCAACAGAAAATTTAAAAATATACAATATCCAACTTCATTTTCTGCTATTTTCAGTAAAAATATGGCAACTTCAGTGGCAGTCATTTTGAAGAACAATACGGAAACGAGTATTACTAAGTGTGTTGTCCTACAGTACCCATCCCCGCCCTGACTTCAAAGAAACTTACTCTGCTGGCTTCAGTTGTAAATAAACCACACATAGAGAAAGAAGAGATAAATAGTGATCCAGCTGCAGCTGGATCATCCTGTAATACCCTGTCCAAATTAACCTTCAGTAAACTTTATTATACCCTAATTAACGCCACTCAGTGGGGCTTTGACCCACTTCTGACCCAGAACAAAAGGTGGAGCCCAGATTGTGAAAGGAGCCTGACCCTTTCCAGGAAAGGAAATAATCTTCCCCTATTATCCAGACAGCATAAAACTACCCCAGACACACCCAAATAAGAAGTTGATTCATGAACTTGGTTCTTGGTTCTTGCTTCTCTGTTCTTTGACCATTGAATAAAGCTTGCGCTGTCAAACACTCAGTTTGGGTTTTGTTACTTGGCTTTGTGACACCAAAGGGAGAAAGGACTCTCAAAGAGAAACAAGGAATCTTGCCAGAGCTCCCAACCCCTTTTGTGAAAAGGCAAATAAT
The DNA here is from genome assembly GCF_022355385.1 of Mustela nigripes. Taxonomy (NCBI): domain Eukaryota; kingdom Metazoa; phylum Chordata; class Mammalia; order Carnivora; family Mustelidae; genus Mustela; species Mustela nigripes. The sequence goes on along the minus strand of NC_081570.1, from coordinate 87,249,824 downwards.
CAGTAACAGAAGCATGCGTAACCTTTGATTATTGATTTAGGGATAAGTAAATAAACAAGACTGTTAGTACAACCACAAGGCTTCTATGCATAGCATGGATGTTGAGCAAAACAAGGTTTGCTTTGGTTTGAAAAATTATTTTTTTAAAAACAATAAAAATGAAATCTGCTTGAAATCAGATGCTTAAAGTTAATAAAAAATGTTCCTCATAAAGAGGACATATAAATTATTTAAACAAAGGAAAATATACTGAAAAAGATAATGGATTTTTCTTTTTCTTTTAAGTTTTGGGAATTTATCTATTGGAAATGTGTATCAGCTCATGGCATTATCCAAGCTCTCTCTCAAAAAGTTTATATAACAAATACAATTATTCTATATCCAAGGCAGTTTTAAAATATTTGAGCTATTAAGAATCCATTGCAGATTGTAATTTTATAAATGATACTTCTCTCATGAAAGTCGGAATGTCAAGATACTTGAGATTTTAAAAAATTTGGCTTGAATACCCACTTGCCACTGGGTACTCTCATATGACCTGACTGCCACTTGGTATCCATATCACTTGGTATGAGTCATGCACTATTCTGAATCTGTTTCTAGGTATGTAATATACTTAATTTCTTCCAGCTTCTTCCAGTGATTACATGAGATGAGATCCATAAGGCACTTGGTGTGGTGATGGGTACTAAGCAGTCCTCAACACAGTTTTGGCTGGTTAGCACCTGTGGTAATCATTTCTCACTAATACTACTGCATGAGATATTTTATAATTTATTTTCATTATCTTGTCCTCTTTTTTGATCTCTATGTTTAGTCCAACTTTACTTCAAAATAAATCTAGTTGTAAGGGTTTTTAAATGAAAAGACTGTTCAAGAGAAAACAGTATAGCGATTTGTAACATTTTCGGAGATGTACTGAATCTTTATGAGTTCATAGCTACCAGTACAAGGGCAAGAGTCCGTAATCTCCAATCCATGCTCTAAAATTCCTGAGTAATCCTTTGTGGGGGTGGCAGAGGGATCAAAATCAATCCATTTTCTGAATTTAATAGTCTGAGAGCCACAGAAAAATCAAACCTGGCTTATTGCAGACCAACAAATCTTAACCGCTGAAGAAAAACAAAAGTTACACATTGTGATTGTCTTGTTAACATCTTTCTGTTACTACTTTCTGCATAATTCAGTCACCGTTTCCCCAGGGATGAGTTGTGTCACAAACATAGTCACTTTCATGAAGCAACATGTCTCTTCCTCACTAATTACTGATTTTCCTTGCTAGTTTCACACTATATATCAAAGTGTAATGAGTGTTATGGGATTATTTCCAATTAACATGAACCTCTATCCTCTGAAAATCAGAGTTTACTTTTTTTTAATCTAGTTGGCATTCCCCTAAATAGAAAGTACTCTTAATTGAGTCCCTTACTTGTCTTTTCTTTTCAAAGTTTATCTGAGGCAATTGAAGATCTATGAAACAGCAAAAAAACCCATCCTTCTCACTGCAAAACAGAAAACAAAAAGGTCTCTAGCTTTCTTCAAATTGCACTGTGGTCCTGGTAAAATTGCTGAAATGGGCGATCATATACTTGGCTGCTGGGACCCTAAACATCTTTATACCATTTCACATGTTAAATCTACTTTTAATAATTTATTTTAAAATATAAAATAAAATGCTAACAAAACTTTTGCCTAATATTTTTTGTTGAAATATTATCTGTAACAATGACAAATTGAAAATGGCCTAAATACTCAATAATAAAATTATGGTTGAGTTACATTGTGTAATCATGCAGTAACATATGATAATATGCCAAATATTTAGAAATATATCTTTAAAAAAGTGATATATGTGGAAGGTAATATAATGCAATTTAAATGTCAGCTCCACATTTAGGTTCTGGAGTGGGATCTTGATCCCAGTTAACTACTGCTTAGCTCAGTGATGTTGGGTAGGTAGGTAGGTTACTTCTCTGTACCTCCTATTCTTTTTTTGTTAAATGAGGACAATAATATGACCCACTTTTCTTGGTGTTGTGAGTAATGAATACAATATTGAATATAAAGTGATTACAGCATTCTTGACATAGATATCACTCAATAATATTAGTGGTTATTGCAATTGGCATAAAATTAAGATATCTAAATTTATATGTGAAATGAAAAATACTTTGAAACTGGACTTTTATGAATTGTACTAATATTTTAAAATTAGTAAGGTTTTTGTTCTGATTCAATATGACTTTTGCTAGATTTTCAGTGCTTTTCTAAATACACATTTTTTTACTGAGAAAAATACATTAATTTTTAATTATCATTTAAGACTGAATAAAAAAATAAATGTCTGAGAATTTTCTGTGGACAACATTTACTTTTAAATTAACAACTCTCTGTCATCAGGAAAATAATCAATTGTATTGTACAGTCACAAACTAGAGCTATAGGTCATATCAATCATAATTTGTTAGATGCTAGCAAACTTCCAAGAGAAATGATAGAGCTGCAATTTAATATTCTCAGATCTTCTCTATTAATTCGATTGATCTCTCTCTCCTCTCTTTTGCTCTCTCGACTAAAAATGTATAATGTCTATATGCTAGTCATATAATATTCTACTTGCTATTATTCAGAGACCACATTTCAAAACTAATCAGCATAAATGGAAGAGGAATTCAAGTATAAAATGACTTGTTACATTCAATACATCTATATTATAACATGCCCTTTGCTGTTCCATTTTTCAGTGAAATTCTTCTTTCTTGGTCATTTTATGTCTATTTCTAGTGTCATTTTCAAGAGTCTTAATCTTAGCAGTATCTAGGGTTTCCAGCTTAATTGGACCACAGCAAGACTGTTCACTACAATTACCAGAGCCAATGTCAATAAGTAATCATTATAATTTCAGCATCAGTGGCAACTTTAATAGGCTTGAGCAAAAAAAGTTTATAATAGTACTTAATTTTCAGAATGCTGAGTTGTAAAAAAGTAGTTTCACAAAGAGAAACAATATTATGTTATATGTAGTAGGTTATTTTCTTTTTATTTTAATCCTTGCTCATTTTATGTGATATTAAGAGGGTTCAACTGATGTAATGATTTTTAATTGTACCCTGAAACACATACACACACATACCAAAGAATAATGCCACTAAGAATTCAAATTAGTGTTAAGTCCTAAAATCCTAGAAATGATACTGATGTTGGTAAAAAACTTGCCCAGTAATCATGAGACACATTCATTTTCATAGGCCTAACAGTCTCTTGAAGTAAATTATAACTCCTAATACACTAAATAGCATTCTACTCACCTGATAGAACATCTTTCAAGATTACAGACCCTCTCCTTTGATAAATAAAAAAAAAGAGCTCACTCTTTTATATACCTATTTCCCAATGTGGACCTGTTTTGACATAAATTTAGTCAATTTGATTTCTATTTCAAAAGATTCTTGTTTCTCTCTGTCTCTCTCCTCTCTTTCTCTTTTCAGAGAGGGGGGAGGGGCAGAGGGAAAGGAAGAGAGAATCTTAAGCTTGAGAGGCTCAACCAAGGCACAACTCAATCTCATTACCTTAATTAAGATCATGACCTGAGCCGAAATCAAGAGTTGATGCTTAACCAACTGAGCTACCCTGGTGCCTCTATTTCTCTTTGCCTGTGATTTACCATCATTGTTGAAGTAAATTCTTGGCATACTCTGGGATAGAAAAGGGGAATAATTTTTAAGAAACCAATCACAGTGACATTGACAGAAGACAACTACAGAACAAAACCAAGCAAAAAGTCAAGGCATATCTGGGGTAATAGATTAGAGTTTAGGGGGTATCTGGAAGTCCAAGTCTACAGAGAGCATGGACCAAACCTCATGAATTCAAAAGAGGAGCACTGTGTATAGAAGTTGTACATTGTTAAAGCAGCTTCCCAGAAGTCAGGAGATGCCAGGCTGGGTGGCAAGCAGAATACAGTAGACTTTGGGAACATTCAGAAAATAAAAATTTTCAAGTTTAAATACTAACAAAGTCAAAAAATAGTATTGGTACTCTACACAGCAGCAGGACTGAGAAGATAGGGTAATAATGCCAGAAACTAACACTGGAAATCTTATTACTCAGGAAAGTAATCCATAATGGGCACTAACAGGCAAGAATAATTTGCTTCTTAGGAAACTATTAACTTCACCAATGATTTTTTAAAATAATATCTTCTAAGGATTAATCCCTGTTTAGACAATTGAATAGTCTAAAAGAAAAAGTAAAAATTAAAACAAATAATACAAAAATAAAGATAAAAGTAAAAATTAAACACTAAATGTAATGCTAAGAAATGAAATGTTAAAAAAGAATTACACTAAGTCCAATAAGATTGTGGTCCACCTGTGTGTTATCAAAAAATATGATCTCCCCCAAGTCAAACATTCTTGAAATTGAATCATTATTAGACCACTGGTTATCAGGGTGACCATGGGAATATCATTTCACTGGAACTCAGTTTTCTGATCTCCAAATGAGGATAAGATTTCCTACCTTAAAAACAAGATGGGATCATATCAGGGAGATCATATGATAGTTGGTACGAGAAGAATAAATGAAACAAGATGGGATTGGGAGGGAGACAAACCATAAGTGACTCTTAATCTCACAAAACAAACTGAGGGTTGCTGGGGGGAGGGGGTTGGGAGAAGGGGGTCGGATTATGGACATTGGGGAGGGTATGTGCTTGGGTGAGTGCTGTGAAGTGTGTAAACCTGGTGATTCACAGACCTGTACCCCTGGGGATAAAAATATATGTTTATAAAAAATAAAAAATTTTATTAAAAGCCTTAAAAAAACAAACAAACAAACAAACAAAAAAACTGCCACCTACCAAAAAAAAAAAAACAAAAAAAACAAAAACAAGATGGGATCAAGAGAGAGACAAACCATAAGACACTCTTAGAATCTCACGAATTAAACTGAGGGTTGCTGGGGGTTTGGGGGGATAGGGATAGGGTGGCTGGGTTATGGATATTGGGGAGGGTATGTGCTATGGTGAGTGCTGTGAAGTGTGTAAGACTGACAATTCACAGGCCTGTACCCCTGGGGCTAATAATACATTATATGTTAGTAAAAAAAAAAAAAAAAAAAACTCTTCCCTTATATATTTTTGGACGACTGGAGATAATAAGTACAGTACTTGGTACATGAACGATGTTTCTTAAATGATACTTGTTTTATTAATATTAAAATCAAAATAAACCTAAATAAGTTATAACATATTTTCTAAAAATTATTAAACTTTACCTTTTAATTTTAGCCTTCTTATGGTGATACATCATAGGAGTTTGGCTCCTTTTTTGTTCTATATATGAATTATCAATTGTTTTTATATTTCTCAAAAAGCTAGGGATACCCGGGTGATTCAGTTGCTTAAGCATTTGCCTTCAGCTCAGGTCATGATCCCAGGGTCCTGGGACTGAGGCCTGCATTGGGATCCCTTCTCAACAGGGAGCCTGCTTTTCCATCTGCCTTCTGCTCCCCCTACTTATGTTCTCTCTCTAACAAATAAATAAATAAAAAATCTGGGGGAAAAAAAGGCTCATATTTCTCTGCTGACCCTTAAATCCATTTCTGCCCAAATGAACTTTCTCTGTACAGGTTTGTTTCTTAGTAACATATTTTATTCCACTGATCAATTTGTTTAGTCTTGTGTTAATACAACAGTATCTTAATTTCTTCCACTTTAATAAATCTTAAAATATAACAGAAGAGGGTGCCTGACTGGCTCAGTTGGTAGATCACAGGACTCTTGATCTTGGGGTTGTGAGTTTGAGCCCCATGCTGAATGCAGAGATCACTTAAAAATTAAAGAAAAAAAATTAAAAAACTGAATAATTCTTACCCTTGGTACTTTTATTTTTTTCTAAGATAAATTTGGCTATTCTGTTTTATTTTGTGTTCATCTTTTAATTAGTTTGTTTTGCATGTTTAATAAACCATGGTTTTCAACCAAGCATTATTTTATACTCCAAGGGGAATTTGGCAAAATCTGAAGCTATTCTTGGTTGCTACTGGCACCTAGAGGGTAAAGTCCAGAGATGTTATTAAACATCCTGCAAAGCACTGGACAGTCTAGATGACAAAGAGCTATCCGGCCTCAACATCAAACAGCGCTGAGTTTGAGAAACCCTGTGTAATGGAATTGGTGACCCCTAGTTTGTGCTCACTTAGCACCTAGTATTTCTTTCTTTAAAAAAAAAAAAAATTACTTATTTGAGGGAGAGAGAGAGAGAGAGAATGCGAGCATGCACAAGCAGAGAGGAGGGGCAGAGGAGGAGGGAGAAGCAGACTGCCTACTGAGCAGGAAGCCTGACTTGGGGAGCTGGATCCCAGGACTCTGAGATCATGGCCTAAACTGAAGGCAGATGCTTAACATACTGAGTCACCCAGGTGCCCCAGCCCCTAGTATTTCTGAATTATATTTATCAAACTTGTTTTGTTCTCTCATCAAGGGCTTAGAGAGAGAGCACGAGAACAAGAGAACAAGATGGAAGCCAGAATGTTTTGGGGTCTCTAAAGTAACACCCCATCACTTAGACCATTTTTAATTCCTTACAATCAAGTTACTAGGCTCACGTCATACATTTGAAAAGGGGATTGCATAACCTGTGAATACCAGCAAGTTAAGATCACTGGGAACAGTCTTCTCTATTCTTTTCTTTTTTTCTTTTAAATTTATTTATTTGACAGTCAGAGATCACAAGTAGGCAGAGAGGCTGAGAGAGAGAGAGGAGGAGGAGGCAGGCTCCCTGCTGAGCAGAGAGCCCAATGTGGGTCTCGATCCCAGGACCTTTGGATCATGACCTGAGCCGAAGGCAGAGGCTTTAATCCACTGAGCCACCTAGGCACCCTGTCTCTCTATTCTTAAATGATTCAATCCCTCCATACAAAATATACTCATACAAAATATTCACTCTCCTTAAATCCGCTAAACCTCATCCTATTACATATAGCATCAGCTGAAAGTCCAGAATCTCATCATCTAAATCATACTCAAGTATAGATAAGCTTCCTTAGTTGGCATTCTTTAGCCCTCAGGTGTAGCCAAGCATGTCCGTAGCACACCACTGGGAGAAGACACATGGACGCTTCTACATGGTTTCTCCTGGGTCCTGCCATTTCTTTGTTCCTATGCTTTTTCCGTGTGCTGATTTTCACCTGTCTCCTTTCACTGAAATAAACTGTAACTATAAGTATGTTTTCCTGAGTCCTGAGAGCCCTTTTAGTAAATCATAAAACCTGAGGGTTAGTGTTCAGAACTCTAAACACACACCCTCAACCCTTTGCTTGCCAACCTCCTTAGCTTATCACCCAATTCATTAGGCACATTCTACTTTCCATTTTTTTGAAGCAGATACTGTTGCTAAGCTTCTGCTATTCCATAAAAAGTATGTCCCTTACTCTATTTTTTAATAAGATTTCCCTCATTTCTTTTGAGTCCTCCTGCAAAGATTCTCAATGTCCAGATTTTTACTAAGAGTCTTTCAGTAAGACACTTTTTTAAATTTATTTTTATTTATTTTCAGCATAACAGTATTCATTATTTTTTCACCACACCCAGTGCTCCATGCAATCCGTGCCCTCTATAATACCCACCACCTGGTACCCTGACCCCCCACCCCCCCAACCCTTCAAACCCCTCAGATTATTTTAGAGTCCATAGTCTCTCGTGGTTCACCTCCCCTTCCAATTTCCCCCAACTCCCTTCTCCTCTCTAACTCCCCATGTCCTCCATGCTACTTGTTATGCTCCACAAATAAGTGAAACCATATGATAATAGACTCTCTCTGCTTGACTGATTTCACTCAGCATAATCTCTTCCAGTCCCGTCCATGTTGCTACAAAAGTTGGGTATTCATCCTTTCTGATGGAGGCATAATATTCCATAGTGTATATGGACCACATCTTCCTTATCCATTCATCCACTGAAGAGCATCTTGGTTCTTTCCACACTTTGGCGACCGTGGCCACTGCTGCTATAAACATTGGGGTACAGATGGCCCTTCTTTTCACGACATCTGTATCTTTGTGATAAATACCCAGGAGTGCAATTGCAGGGTCATAGGGAAGTTCTATTTTTAATATCGGGAGGAATCTCCATATTGTTCTCCAAAGTGGCTGCACCAACTTGCATTCCCACCAACAGTGTAAGAGGGTTCCCCTTTCTCCACATCCCCTCCAACACATGTTGTTTCCTGTCTTGTTAATTTTGGCCATTCTAACTGGTGTAAGGTGATATCTCAATGTGCTTTTAATGTGAATCTCCCTGCAGTAAGACATTTTTAAAATTATATTCAGTTAGCCACTGTTTAGTACATCATTAGTTTTTCATGTCATGTTCAGTGATTCAGTAGTTATGTGTAACACCCAGGGCTCATTATCACACCTGCCCTCCGTAATACCCATCACCTCATTATGCCATCCCCCCACCCCTCTCCCTTCTCTAACCCTGTTTGGTTCCCGGAGTCCAGAGTCTTTCATGGTTTGTCTCTCTCTCTCTGATTTCCTCCCATGCAGTTTTCCCTCCCTTCGCCTGTGATCCTACGCACTATTCCTTGTGTTCCACATCTGAGTGAAACCATATGATAGTTGTCTTTTTCTGCTTGACTTATTTCACTTAGCATAATCCCCTCCAGTTCTAACCACATCGATGTAAATGTTAAGTACTCATTCTTTCTGATGGCTGAGTATTATTCCATTGTATATATGAGCCACATTTTCTTTATCCATTCATCTGCTGAAGGACATCTTGGTTCCTTCCACAGTTTAGCTATTTCAGACATTGCTGCTATGAACATTGTGGTGCATGCATCCCCTCTTTTCACTATGTCTGTACCGTAAGGATAAATACCTAGTAGTGAAATTGCTGAGTCATAGGTAAGACAATATAGTATTTCTCTAACACTACCCTGAAACGCTTTCCAGCCTTTACTCACTACCACCTTCCTAAATCACCCCACCTATTTACGTATAAAGTATCAGTGTACTCATAGTACCCGAAGACTATGTTACTTATCTATGCAAATTTCTCCAAGACTTAATGGTTTAAAAAAACATTTTTTTTTTCTTTCTACATGACATAGTTTCTGTGGGTCAGAATCCAGGCATAGCTTAACAAAGGTATCTAGCTCAAGGTTACTTACAATTTTATAATCTAGGTGTTGGCTGGAGCTTAAGGCTTGACTTGTGTGCAGAATGTGCACCTAACGTCACCTACATGGGTACTGGCAAGCCCCTCAGATCCTCACTGGCTATTGGCAGGAGACCTCAGTTCCTTGCTATGCAGGACTCCCCAGAAGACTATAGAGATATGATACCTGACATCTCCCAGAATGAAGCCTGATAGAACAAGGAAAAGGGAAAAAGGAAAAGGGAGAGAGGAAAGAGAGAGGAAGTGAGAGAAATGGGAAGAAAGAGACAGCAAGATAAAAACTAATGTCATTTTGTAACCTAATCTAGAAGTGACATCTCATCACATTTGGTGTACTCTGTTCATTAGAAAGAAGTCATTAAGCTCAACCCATGCTCGCTGAGTGCAATTATATGAAGGGGTGTATATCAGGAGGTGTAGATCAATTGGGCCATCTACCATGTCTAACTAGACCAGGAAAAATGAAAAGAGACATAATCATCAATAGCAGGAATGAGAAACTACCAAGTCTATAGATATAAAATGATATTAAGATAGTATTAAGAAAAAATATATGCCAATACATTTAACAATGAATTCCTTGAAAGACACAAACTACCAAAGTTCTCTGTACTGGCTTTCTATTATTGAATAACAAATTACCACACATTTATTTACTTATCATTTATTAGTACATAGTTCAGTAGGTCAGAAATCTAGGCAGGCTTAGTAAGGTTCTCACAAAGCCAAAATCAAGGTATTGACCTGGCTCAGCTCTTAAATGGAGATTTGGGGAAAGAATCTACTTTTTCCAGTTTGCTGCTGGCACAATAATAGTTTCTTATAGTTGTAAGACTGAGGGACCATATTCTTTCTGGCTTTCAGCTGGGGACAGCTCTCAGCTTCTCTAGACTGCTGTCTGATTCTTGTAGATGGTCCCCTGCATCTTTGACTAAGCAGTGACACTTTAAATACTGTTCATGTTTTATTTAATCTCTCTGATTGTTTTCCCTTTTACTGCCAGATGGAGAAACTTTCTGCCTTTAAAAGGATTATGTGGTTAGTGTAGGTCTGCACTCTCTTTTAATTGACTTGAAGTCTTAAGTAACCTTAATTAAGTAACCTTAATTATATCTGCAAACTGTTTTGCCACATAACATAATCTCAGGCATGATATCTCACCATATTCGTAGTCCCAGGTATTTGTACAGGATGGGGTGGGCATTTAAAAATTCTGTCTATCATACGAATTCAAGATGAAACCGTTATCATGGATAATTCTGTATCTATTAAATAATTTGAACTTAGAGTCAAAAACCTTCCCACAAAGAAAACACAAGGCTCAGATGGTTCTACTGATGAATTCTGCCAAACTTTTAAGAAACTATCAAATCTAATTCAATAGAAAGGAATACTTCCAATTTCATTCCTGGAGCCCATATATCAAAATCAAAGACATTAACAGGAAAAATACAGAAAAATATCTGTCATGGACACTGATGCAAAAAAACCTATAAATTTTAACATATGGAATCAAGCAATAAATAAAAAGGGACAATATATCTTGACTAAATTGGTTTTATTCTAGAAATATAGATTGAAACAAACTAAAAGAAAACACTCATCATCATCTCAATAAATATAGAAAAAGTGTGCAACAAAATTCAAATCCATCCCTAACTTAAAATAAAAACAAAAACAAAAACAAAAAACAAAGTGGGGATGGAAGAAAACTTCTTCCATCTATAAAGGGCATGTAGAAAAATATTAGCGCTGACATCATATTTGATGCTGAAAGACAGAATTCTGTCCTACTGATATCAAGAATAAATCAGCAATGCCTATTCTCTCTCCTTCTATGCAACACTGTATTGAAGGTTGTAGCCAGTGCTAGTTCTTTACTGGTAAATAAATAAAATCTGTTTACAATTCAAATGTCCATCAATTGAATGGGTAAACAAAGTATTATATCTATACAACAGAATACTATTCAGCAATAAAAGTAATGAACCTTTGAAACATGCTACAGAATATAGAAATTTCAAAATAATTATTCCAAGTGGGGAAAAAAAACACAGATAGAAAAGAGTACAAATTCTATGATTCCATTTGTATAACTTTACCAGGATATGTACATTCATATGCACTGAAGCTTACCAACAGTTGCAAGTGAAATTATGGGAAATTCCTGAAGGGTCTACAAAGGCATATGATAAAAATCGGCAGAGTGATGGATATTCTTCTGGGGTGATGGTTTCATGGGTGTGTATTTACGAAAAATTTACCAAATTGCACACTTTAAATATTTGCAGTTTTAATGCATGTTACTTATTTCTCAACAATGTTATTTTTAAAATTTTAAAACATACAATTTAATACTATTTTATACCAACCAGATTGGCAAAACATAAGACGTAGACAATCCCATAGTAACAGGAACTTTTTCTAAAAGAGTTTATTTACTTGAGAGCACATGCAAGAGAGTATGAGTGGTGGGGGGCAGAGGGAGAGGGACAAGCAGACTCTCCACTGAGCATGGAGACTGACAGGGTACTGGATTCTCACGACCCTGAAATCATGATCTGAGCCAAAACCAAGAGCTGGACATGTAACTGACTGAGCCACCCAGGTGCCCCCACTACTAACAGAAAGTTTTATGTACGTCTGTTGGGCAATACAATACAAGCTCCAATGAGGCCATTGATTGTTTTGTTTGTTCTGTGCACTGATTTATTCATAGGTCCTAGAATAGTGGCTGACGCATAATTTATGCTTGGAAATATTAACACTTGAATACAAATGAATGAAGCATACATCAGTACATTTTGACATTATGTAGCATGGTTGACAGTGCTCATTCCACATGAGCCAATAATTTCATGTATCTTGTACAAATACACCAAGAGACACAAAACTATCCATTCGCAGTTTTGTAATAAGGAGACTTCAAATTATACCAATGTCTATCATAGGTAAATGACAATTTGACAACATATTCCTGTGATGGAATATTATAACTGAAATGAAAGGAATTATTACAGAACCATGCAGCAGTATGGCTAAGTCTCAAAAATGTACTATTGAAGAGTGAAGGAGTCAGTGACAATAGAATAAGTGCAACCAGTCATATTAAATTAGGAAAAAATTACTATATACATTTGTTTTCCTATTAAATTAGCAAAAACAATTGTGAACCTATGTAAAACCTCTGAACATGATAGACTCATTTTGATACTCAAACTTCATCTTGTTTTTGAAACAGAAACTATACTGAACTACTGAACTGAGCAAAAACATGATTGAAAAAAGGACAGCAGCAACCACATTTTTTTTTCCTTTTCCAAAGATTTATTTATTTATTTATTTTAGAGAGAGAGAGAGAGAGAGAGAGCAGGAGCCCGAGTGTGGGGAGGGGCAGAAGGAGAGAATCTTCAAGCAGACTCCCCACTGAGTGCAGAGCTGTACCTTGGGAGCTTGATCCCAAGACCCTAACATCACAAGCTGAGCAGAAATCAAGAGTCAGATGCTTAACTGACAGAGCCACCCAGGGGCCCCTGCATCTACATTCTTAATAAAAACTGGACACCTCTTTTACAAAAGAGGTTGTTTTAATAACTGACGTAATGTACATAGAAAACAAATAAACAAATAAATGATGATGAAATGATGATGAAAATGTAATTACATCTTCTGATCATAACTTTTGGAAAATAAATGGTGTAACTTTCCTAATATTTCCACAATTTGCTAATAAAGACCCCCAAGCTATTACTCCTTGGTGGGACACAATTTGGGTTGCTCCCCAAATCCGTGCTCCCTGAGTTGAAATTGCAAGACCTCAAATAAACAAATAAAGCTTTTGCTTTATTTCAGTTCTTCCTCTTTTCTTGGCCAACACAACTGTAAGAAAAAGAATAATAACAGACCAAGATTTGAAATTGTGATTGCCCTCAGGGTAAAGGGGGTAGGAGGTCCATGAGAAAAAGCACAGACGATGATGTTCTATATAACTATATAAATGTGTTGTCCCTTATTTATCTGTATTTATTACTTTGTACATAGAAAATATCCCATTAAAATAAAATCATTTAAAAACATAATAAATAGGAAAACTGGGAGCTCCATGTGTGAGTGAGAATGTGGACAGCTGTATTCTGGGGTGTGGGGTGAGGTGTGGGAGTATGAAGGGCTAAACTGTGGAGGCTTTAATTGCTCTTCCAACACTCATGCTAACTTCCCTCCTACTCCCAAGATGCTTCTTGGATGTTTAAGAGAACAATCTTGTTTATTTTTGTCCTGAGGGTAATCGCTGGGCTCCTTTGCTCTGTGGGCCAGGGATATGTGAGAGGAATAGAAAGCAGGCTTTCCTCTACACAGATCGTTAATTAATTCCCTTGTATTAACCCACTGCTGGAGTTCCAACAGGCAGAACTCCATCAGTCAAAATGAGAATCTCTCTGGTTTCCACTCTTGAAGTTGAAGGGTTTCTCCTCTTTTTGTTTTCTACCATTAATACTCATTTATCTTGCACATTTCTATTGCAACCTCATTTTCTTTGATGTATCTTCTCTTCTTACCTTATATAACATCTTTAAAAATTCATATATATTTAAGACAATCACTGGAGGGAGAAGCAATAAACACACATGTTCAGTTTGCCATCTTGAACTGGATATCTGTAATTATTTTCCAGTGTAAACACATACAGAAGAAAAAATACCAAATCCAAAGAGACAAGATGTTTGGAATAGATACTGTTTTGAATCATTTTATTTTTCTCTTTCAAAGAATAGTGGGAAATGGATCATTTATACAGCATGATATTGCTTTATGATATATCTTAGCCTAAAATAAGAGAACTAAGGATGGTCTGTTCTAGTTTCTTAAATCAATGATTCAAATAATTTATTTTTTGGTTTTGCATGAAGAGTATCCAAGGACAGCATGTGATCTTTACCAGCTGAGGGAGAATGAGGAAATAGGTAAACAAAGCTTACACAAAAACCTAGCAGCTTAAGATTTCCAAATGACCAGAACAATTTCCAGATGACAAAGATAGTATATTCTATAGTCATTTTCAGTGAAGTAGCTACATTTTGGCTAAGTTGCTTTAGATCTGAGTACTCACCCAAATCTCACAACTACATAAGCTATACCAAAGGGAGACTTGGTAGGGCACCATGCCCTAAAGAAAGCGTAAACATGTCGTGGTGGGGTTGATGTTGAATTACAACTAATAAGGGGTTAATATCCAAACTAAATAAAGTATGTGTATAACTCAACACCTCACAAACAATCAAATTTAAAAATGGTCAGACGACCTGAATAGACATTTTTCCAAAGACATACAGATGACCAACAGACACAAAAAGGTGCTCCACGTCGCTTGGCATCAGAGCAATACAAATCACCACCACAATGAGTTATCCCCTTACATCTGTCAGAATGACTAAAATCAAAATGACAAGAATATGGAGAAAAAGAGACTCTTGTGTACTGTTGACAGGAATATAAATTGGTACAGCTTATGGAAAACAGTATAGAGGTTCTTCAAAAAATTAAAAATGAAAATAACATATGATCCAAAAATTCCACTACTGGAAGTTAACCCAAAGAATATGAAAACACTAATTGGAAAGCATATACACCTCTATGTTTACTGCAACATTATTTTCAATAGCTAAGATATGGAAGTAACCCAAGTGTCCACTGATAGATGAATAGATAAGGAAAACACACACACACAGGAAAGTTACACAGCCATAAAAAGGATGAGATCGTGCTATTTGCAACAACGTGGAAGGATCTAAAAGGAATTATGTTAAGTTAAATAAAACTGAGAAAGAAAAATACCATATGGTTTATTCAGATGAGGAATCTAAAAACACAATAAACAAAGAAAAAGCAGAATTAGACTATAAATAAAGAGAACAGAGTGATGGTTGCCAGAGGAGGGGATGAGCAAAATGGGTGAAGGGGAATGGGAGATACAGGCTACTCACTAAGTCCAGGGAATAACAGGCACAGCATAAAGAATGCAGTCAATGTTATTGTAATAGTGCTATATGGTGATGGTAACTACACTTGGGAGCATAACATATCAGAGAGAAGTTGAACTACTATATTGTATGCCTGAAACTAATGTAGCACTGTGTGTCAAATGTACTCAGATACAAAAACTTTAAAAATCAAAAAAATCAAACCCTGTAGAGATCAGAAGCTAATAAAATTTTGTTTAATCTCAGCTTCTAATTAATATTCATAAATCTATTGTTATATTTGGTTATAGAGTCTATTAAATTGTACTAATTGTAATAAAGTTTTATGATCAGTAGCAATGACTGACTAAATATCTATTAGGGTTATTAAATAATACGAATTCTGAGAAATTGACTGCATACCTATAGGACAAGTAATGAGGAACTAAAAGTAAAATTTCCAAGTTAATTTTCTCAAACAAAATTGTCCACATCAAACACCATTTTTCTTTGATAGATTTGATGATGATAGAAGCTACATGCAAGAGACTAAAATAAAAACTTAAAACTGGAAAGTTAAAAATAAACATGAAATTCTCTCTATTTTCTAAATTAATTTTAAACATTTCATTAAGGCACCTTCCTGCATGAAATTGAGAACTTTGATACCCAGTTTATTCATGTACGGTCTAATCAAATGATTTATTTCCTTGGCAACTGCATGTCCAATAATAAAAGTATATTCCTTTTTAATTTTTAATTTCAAATTACAATAATAACCTTGAAGAAAATTCAAAATTTAAGTTCTCAACTCAGGTTGAGTTACAGGTTCTTTTTCATAACTGTATCACAATGAGAAGTCACTTGTACTCTCTGTCTTAATTTCATCACCAATACAATAGGTCCATAAAGAGAATACCTACTTGGATTGTTTTGAAGACCCAAATCATACATCATCTATTTTCCACGCCTTTCCTAGTACACATACTTTATGATGTACTGCTTGATAAATGAATGGTCTAATGAAAAACCTGGTAGTAGTAAGTAACCGTAATAAGATGGTTGCATAATTATACAGTATCTAATATAATTGTGATGTACTCTAGTATTTCTTGGGAATTCTCTAACACTTTAAAGTATACACAGTACTGCCACATTCATTTGATTTCCCTGTCTTTTTTTGTTTTTTTTTGCAATTTTTCTGCATCTACCAGTTGTCCTCAGTATTTCTTCTTTTCTCTCATCACAACCAAATGACAACTATGTAAATTATCCTTAAGGCCTCTTTATACTCTCTACAATCTCTACATTTTATAAAATAGTTTCAGAAAATGTATGCTTATTTCCATCTAAACTCTCCTAGACACAACTTTAGAAGTCCAAAAAAAAAAAAAAAATGCTTACAATGAAGTGGACAATTGCATTAGCTTTCTATTGATTTAACAATTTACTACAAGCTTAATCATTATAAACAACATGAATTTATTATTGCATAGTTCTTTAGGCCAAAAAATTCAAAAGGAGCCCATTGGACTAAAATCAAAGAACAGACAGGGTTGCATTCCTTACTGAAAGCTCTGAGGGATGATTCACCTCTAGATTCATGAACGTGGACAAGAGAATTTAGTTCCATGGAACTATAAGACTGAGGTCCCTGTTTTGTTGCTGGCTGTGGACTAGGGTCATTCTCAGTTTCAAGAGACTGTCTGAATTTATTTTATTTTCTAAAGATTTTATTTATTTATTTGATCCCCCCCACACACACACAGAACACAAGCAGGGGGAGCAGTTGGCAGAGGGAGAGGGAGAAGGAGAAGCAGGCTCCCCTCTGAGCAAGTCGCCCAATATGGGGCTCCATCTCATGACCTGAGCCAAAGCAGATTTTAACTGACTTTATTTCTTTATAAATAAAATGCATAAAATTATAGGAAATTAACATCTAATTTCACAGGATGAAGTCTCAGATTAAATGGCTACTATATGTACTATAATATACTACATATATATTTTATAGCATAAATTATATATATATTCAAACTTAAATTTGAATTCAGGTTTTAGATGTCAAAGTTGAATTCAGAAATTTAATTTAGGTGTTATGTCTCAAAACGTGCATCTTTAATAAATAGCATGCTATTATATGCTATTATATATATATTGCCACTACTCTTAAGGAGACTCTTGGGATTGGGGTTGTCAGAAGGGACTATATACAAGATTATGATTTTATTTTCTTCAAGGTTATTATTTTAATTTGAAACTAAAAATTAAAAAGTAAGATATATATATATATATATATATATATATATATAAAGTATTTAGAAAAGAACTTGGTACATAGGAAGTATTAAAATATTAAAAACTTTATACCTTTAAAGTTTTAATTTTGTGATCAATAATGTTTTGAATAACTGGAAATTTGCTTTCAATTTGGTTATTAAATGAAGTTAATTGTATAATTTAATAATCTGATTTGTAGAAATATCTTAGATTTTCTAAGTGTCAAAGAATTAGAATGCTAATATAGGAAATAACCTCTACAACTATGTAAACATGGTTAATAAATTTCATCTTATTTTTAAATAACAAGATAAAGACTTTAGAAGTGGTCACTTCAAGCAGATAATTTTTACAAATGTTACAAATATAAATGGTCTGCCATATTCAAGGAACTGCTAAAATTTTTAGTTATACATAACCTAAATCCAATTAATTATTTTAAAATATCAAGTAATATAATTGAACCCAAATTTAATAACTAAATAATGACAAGCTAGAGTCTAGCATCTAAAACATATCACACCCTCACTTCATCTGGATCTCTGGTTCTGTTTTCAGCCTTCATTCTTCTCCCTTATGTGGTCCAGCTTTCTCCACAAGACAAGGAAATAAGGTCAATAAGAATATGCAAAATTTAATTTCTTACTGCTGTACCCAACTGGACAGAGCACAACTAACTTCTGTAGGTTCTAAAACAAAAATATTAGAAAATTAATTGGAGTCTCAAAACTTGGGACAGATGCTCAAACATGGGCCAGACAACTATGACAGGGGGACCAGACCTCAGAGTATACACTCATTGATTATCCAGAACCATTTATGTGAGTGTCCCCATAGTTAGGGGTGGAACAGATTGCAGAGGAAAGGAGAATGAATAAATGAGTAGAGAGACATCCATATCTGTCCAATGCCATTTGAATATTTGAATATTTCTCCAAAAAAAGTGGAAAGCAAAGGAAAGAAGGAAAAAGTCCACAGTACAAAGGTAGAAAGTACAAAGAAGAAGTAGAGAGGCCAGGAATTGTTCAATAAGCCTTTAACTGTTTTAAGAAATTTATGACTTTTGGCTTCAGTGTAACTAGGAGAGGGCACACACCCATGATTTTCGTGATAGACATTTCCTGGACAGAAGAGTGACTTCTTTGGAGGCATATTTATAGTAATCCATACCCCTCTCTTTTATTTAACTACTAATAGGAATGTGATGATCCTATTTAAGTGTGGAGGGATAAATTAAAAAATATATATATACTTTTTTGTCCCTGGAGTGGAAAAAATGGCTAATTACTAACTGATCATTTTCAGAGGTAACAAAGAAAAAGAAAAACTTCCTATCTATCTATTAACTATCTATTTATCTATCTATCCATCTATAGTATTGCCACTAGTATTAGAGATAGAGATAATATCTTTACAGAAGTTTTATGACTGTATTTTGTACAGAGAGAATAATTATATTCACATGATGCATTTGGGGCTTTGCATGATTTCAGGTACCTAGGACATGCACATATTTTTTTATGGTCTCTTCAATTTCCTGGTTACTTCTGAGAATATAGAAAGCCATTTCAGTGTCTCTTTTCCTCATTCATTCCTCCCCAAATCCACCCCTCCCTATTTAACCACATGATTTCTTCTGCCTGTCTCTTCTGTTCATTTTTTGGTGTCTCTACCCTAGGCGAGAACTTCCATTTCATACCTCAACTATTTCTGCATTCAGGCTTCCTCTCCAACTATTCTGTTCTGTCAGATATAGCTTTTATACTGTTCAAAAATGCTAAATGGCTTCCTATTACTACAAAATGAGTTCCAAATCTCTTAGCTCTACCATTCATGAGCTTCCATACTTTTATTGCATTCTGTTCTTCAGACCGAATATTCTTTTTGCGCACTTTTCCCCTCACATCTCTCTCTCTCTGGGCATAACCGTTGTGACAAACAAGTTTATCTTTCACCTCAAAACACCCTTAAAAATATCTGGTTTGTTTTTCCATTATCTACACTAGCATCATGGATTGTCTTCCTCAGTCTTCCTACCTACTCAGTCGTTCACAACATGCAAGGTTTTATTCATATCAATAACATACGTTGTATTATCTCTGTAGGGCTAAAACACTTAGATCCATCATTCACATTACAAATGTATGTTGCATTATTAATCCTAATATAGCTGTTGTTTCTTGAAAACAATGTTTTCAGTTTCTACATATTTTACCACTATACCATTATTATAGTAAAATTGTGTATTTATGGAACAGACATTATAATTTATTTAAAATTTGAAATTAAAATACTTTTGAATTTGATCATATGCTACAAATTACATAAAATTATAATATAAATTGGAAGTTCTCTGTTGTTTCTTTGTAATTCTAGAACAAAAGCTCCAATTTTCAATATAATTATGGAAAGACACTTCAGGGTAATGATAATACATCATTTGTTTACCTTGGGAAATAACATATAATGCATTCTGGAATTTGTTAACATAACAAAAATATAAGGAAAAAATCAAAATAGTCTTCTAGGGAATAAAAGAGGTATTTTGTAACAGGTTTTTAGTTTATAGCTTTACTAAATAGCTGAATAATTAAGAAATTGCAATATCTTTCTCTTCTTTGTAGCGAAGCCTTTTAATATAACTACCAGGTTCTATACCAGCCATTTTTTTCTGTGAGTTATTTCATAGTGTGAAAGATTATTTGAACAAATGAAAGAGTAAATCTATAATTTCTTTAAAGATTAGCAAGTATAACAAAATAAAAAATAAGAGGCATGTGATTTTTTTATTGGTAGAGAACTTTGTTCACACATAGATATATCTGTTTTCCTTCAAGAATTTACTTCTTGAAATTAAACTGATACAGTCATTAAATAGTTCATTAATTTGGGAGTCCCTCTTTAGAATTGGTAGCTACAAAGATGAGAAGGCAATCATAGTGTTTAACAGTGAAAATTAAATGAAATAGCTGAGTTTTTAAAAGATTTGTCTTTGATAGTCATAGTATCAGTTGAAAACTCCTATAAATATTGCTGGCCACTATGGCTTGCCAGTTATTAAAAAAAATGCGAATTTTAAAAGAAAAGCAAAAAATAAACTATCTATTGGATTAAAATTCTTTCTGAGGCAATATCAGCACACAGTTACTACCACCCATCTCTGATAACCCTATTAAAATGTTCACATTTCAAAGATCACAGTAAGTACTATAACGGTTTTATATTCAGATTTATTATCTATTAGTAATAGGCTACATTCATAATTTGTCAGTAGATGCAAGTTTACCCCAATGGGCTAAGTTTTTTAACTGTTAGTTTTTGTTGTTAAAACATAACAGATTAATTAAAAGAAACTACAGATAGTGATTAAGAGTCTCACTTTAAGTCCCTAAAGATACTAGAAAAAAACTAATTCAAAAAGTATGCAATTTTGTTCAGCAAACAATAAGAACTTATTTACAAAATAAAAGCATCAGTAACATCTCAATTTCTTAGGAGATTTTAATAGCTTCAACTAGTATTATATCTTATTTTGCTTTTTTTCTTTGCTTTTTTCTGGCTTTTTCTTCTTTAAGAAGTCTTATGAACAAATTATTTTTTATTTATTCAACACATTTCATTCAGTTACAGTCATTATTATTTGAATTTCTCTGCTCTAAATTTGGCCAATGAGAGCCTATTTATATAGGCTTCTACGTTCTTTGACATGATGCTATCAGTTCCTATTAGTCATATATATCTATACTTTCATATGTATACTTATTTTTGATTTTCCAAATATTAATGTCATTTGAAAAAAAAAAAAAGGAGAATAGATTGTTTTTCTCTTTGCTCTGTCTGGATTTCAGGAGGATAATGGGAAGATATACTTCTAATCACTCATTAGCTCCTGATAGAACCCTGAAATTTATAGTAAAAAGAAATGTCAGACCAGGAAACCATTAAGAAACCAAAAGCCTTGAATGTATAGGGACTATATAGGTCAAAATAATATAATATTTTGAAGACTACTGAAAGCCTGAAGTACTCAGCTATGAAAGAGAAAAGCAAGACAGATAGCTAAGGATAGTATAGAGAGTAGTAAGAAGGAACTAGGGAGGACCCAAACAAATCAGATACGCAGTTCTGAGAAACAAGTACAAAGACCTGGAATCTGAAGTTACTGAATATAATCAATTTTGGTAAAAATTACACATGAACTTGAGGGTAATGTGGTTTTGTCATTATTGGATTCAGTTTCTAAATATGTCAATTAGGTCAATTTATAAGTTGTGTTGTTTAGATTTTGCCATTTTGTTCTATCAGCTACTGATAAAGACATGAAATTCTCCCAGTCTGATGTTGGTTTTGTCTATTCCTGCTTTTAATTCTGTCCATTTTTGTTCTTTATATCTAGAACTGTGTTACTAGGTAATATAGATTTAGAATCGTTTTATCTACCTGATGGATTGACTGTTAAATAAAAAAAGAACTCCTTGAATTCATGGTGATGCCTAATTCGCTTTGTCTATCTGGCAGCAATATATCTGCATGAGTCTACATGAGCCTTCTTGTGGTTAAGGTTTGAACGGCATTTATCCTTTTACTTTCAACTTTTCTGAATCTTTTTTTCTGGGTATGGGTTTGGTTTGAATTATCTTTTAACATTTTACAAGTGTCCTTTCGCTATCATATGGCTTCTAAATCTTTAGTGTTAAGAAATACTGTTGTTCCTTTGAAAGTAGTTTCCCCCTTTGGCTAATTGTAAAATTCTTTTCTTTGTCTTTAGTTTCCAGCAGGATTATTATGTTGTGCTTTAGCCTCACTGAGCTTCTTGAAACTGTTGGTTATCTTCCTTAAGTTTTATGTAAGTTACTGTTTTCTTTCCTACCTCTGGGACTCCAGTAATATATACATTAGGGATTCCGAAACACGTATAGTTGTCTCTGACCCACATCTGTCTTATGATCTCTTTTCTCCCACTCCTTTTAGTTTTGCATTTCTCCACCAACAAGTATATTTTCCATGGACTTCCCTTGAATTTGCTGATGTATTTTCTGCTGTTTCTAGGCTGCTGTTAATCCTATTTCATGAAATCATAATTTTAGACATTATAATTTTCAAGTTTAAAAATGTTTAGTTTTTTACAGGTTCCATTTTATTGATGAAATTCTGTGATCTTTTCATTCATTTTGTCCACCTTCCTTTTTCTCTATTGTAACATAGTTGCAAAAACTATTTTAAAGTTCCTGTTATTTCTACTATCTTAGTCCTATGCATCTGTTTCTATTATCTATTTTTTTTAGCATGCCTCGTAATTTTGATTGAATGCCAGGAACAGTAATACAAACATTAGTAATTCCATACGATGTTATCTTTGATTGGAGTGGGTTCACATTTACTTCTACTTAGCAAATAAATGATGGGTTGTTTGCATTTTAATCTAGAAAATAGTTGAGTTTAGGCTACAGCTTTGCTAAACCTAAGAGTATTCCAAATTTCCCCCGATCTTAGATGATGTCCTTCATGCTTTCAACTAGTGTTTTCAATAAGTTTCTGGATCCTAGTACATCTTTGTCTCTTGAGCACCATTAGAGTGTAAGTAATTCCTCTCTGCTTTTCAGAAGTCTTCAGTTTATCTGATTACCCTACCACCTTGCAGAGCTTCAGAATTGGGCAAATGTCTGCCAGGGGAAACCAGCTGTTCATTGATTCTACTTAAAACTCCCTATTTTGTCACTCCAATTCCTTAGAAATGCCAAAAGCTCTGCTGGTTTCTCTGTTCCAGCAGCGTATCTGCCCAAGCCCCGATTCTAATTCTCAGAATTGGCAAAATATCCCCAAGGAAAAAGAGTTACAAGTTACAAACTAGTCTTTAAATACAACTCTCAGATATATTTATTCAGATGGGGGTTTTGTGTATTATGAAGCCTTAGTTTCCTCAGTGGGAGCATTTTTCAACTACAAACAGCCTCAACCTACCCCAAAACTACTTACTGATATCAAAAAAGTCACTGAAACTTCACTCCAACAAACTTTTTTCAATGGGATGAGATGAAAGGTGAAGTTGAGAGGTGTTGTTTTCATTATCATATGCCTACCAATTATCTCCCAAATTCCTACTCTTTTGGCTCAATTTGTATCTTCTGTTGTTTAGCTGTTGATGATCCTGCATGCTGTTTTCTCTGATTGACTTTTGCCCGCAAATATTAAGAAAATTACAAACACAAAAAATAATTTTTTACTACCAAATTTCACCAACAAATGCTTTGTAGTGTAGCAGATAATTTACTGATGTTTGGGGTGTAACAAAGTGAAATTATAGCACTTAATTTCTGCCTCATATATATATAATATGTACATATAACATGAATATATAATCATTGTATTATATATATGTATATTTAATATTATATCCCATGCTTACTTTAGCTCATTCACCTTCTTTTCATATAACCCTCTTCTATGTTGTCTTTATGACATATTACTAGGATATTGTTCCCTCTCTAAAGAAAATCATTTTTTTCCCTCTTTTTTTTAATCTCTAAATTCATCTCTCTAATCCAATCCCCCATACCCAACTAATAAAATCCTTCTAAACCATTAGGAAAAAAAACAAGAATTCCTATTACTTTTTTATTTAAAATAATATATCAGGCTAATCTGGATCCTCTCTTTCTTAGTCAAAAAGCTCAACAATATCTTAAAGAAAAGAACAGGCTTTTCTTCTGTTGTTTACATTGAAAAACTGGTTCATTGGAAGCCAATATTTAAAATAGCATTTCTTGCAATCTATATATTAGTGCAGAGAGGAGTAATTAATATATAATTGTGAAGCCTCTGCCTGAGATATGGTCAATGTTTGGTGATATTTATAAGGCATAAATCTTTTTTTTAATAATAGTTTTTACTTACCAAATACAAACAATGGTATTGCTTTCCTTTCAATAATCAATGTTCTTTGGTGTTTTGTTTTTAGATTTTATTTATTTATTTGATAGACAGAGATCCCAGGTAGGCAGAGAGGCAGGCAGAGAGAGAGGAAGGGAAGCAGAGAGCCCAATGCTGGGCTCCATCCCAGGACCCTGGGATCATGACCAGGGGCCAAAGGCAGAGGCTTTAACCCACTGAGCCACCCAGGTGCCCCAATAGTCAATGTTCTTTGAATGGCAAAATCTGAGTAATGAGAAATTTATACATATCTATTTTTCTTGGATACATGTTTGAAGGAATTATTTGGGTGGTAGCATTACATAGAATCAGAAGGTTTTTGTTGAATTCTGATTCTACCACTCATTGGCTCTATCCCCTTAGGTAACAAAAAGAGAGTTTTCACTAGTTCTTTTTGAATCTGTTTCCTTAAATTTAAAATAAGAACGAAACTACCTATGCTACAGGGTTGTTATGGGGTATAAATGCAAAACCATTAAATCATTAATCTTTCATTATTGCCTACTTTGAGCACTATGTTAAATGTTGTGCAAAAAAATGTAAAAGATACATTTTCAAGTCTGAAAGTGTTCATTGTCTAGTAAAGAAAAGAGATGCAGACAAATGATTATAATTCAATGTGATAAATGCCATGGCAGACTCAAGCTTAGCACATCAGAGAAATCTAGAAAAGGGCTAGATTCATTCTGAAGGAAATAGGAAAGAAGCAAGTTGAGATGTAAAACTAAAAACAAAAGTTGGGAAAAGATATTCAAGGCGGAGGGAGCTATCTGTGTAAGGGACCACTGTGAGGCAGTGTGTGGTATTCTGGAAGTTAGTAGCAAATCAATTTACTAGACTATTTGTACCTAACAACAAGGAAATTTGTTTCTAGAGAAGACAGTTGGATCCAAACACTGAAACTTGTCTGCCATGCTGAAGAATTTATACTTTTGTCATGGAGTTAATGGGGAGCCATTAAAGAATTTTCAGAAGGATCGGATTTACACTTTGGAAAGGCTGCATTCTTATCAAATGCTCAGCCATGATTATATAAATAATAGTCTCTTTGCTGAACCTGAATTCAAGGAGTTGTAGAAGATTAAGGCTAATCAGAGAATGGACCCATGGCAGAACCGCATAACCCTAAAAATTTACCACATTTCTGTCATGTCTGACTAACTAATAGGGACTGGATATTAAGGTCTATGAACCATAAGAAAAAAAAAATAAAAAAATTTTCATGCCATCCTTCTGGCAAGCTTCAGGATCTACACCAAATTTCAGCAAATGTTTTCTTCTTTAAACACTTCCAAAATATCAAGCCATGAGTTTCCCCACAAAAATCTTAATCAAGACACTACCATGGGTTGGAGAAAGACAGATGTTGAATGGAACAAAGTGTATAGATAAAAGTAAGTCATGTGGTGAATCCACGGATTTATTTTTATGCAGTGAGCCTAACCTAGACTGTTTCTAAATTGATCATTTGTCATCCAAGACCAAATTAAAATCTCTGCTAACTCAAAGTTTTTGTTTTTGCTTTTTAACTTCCTTTACCAGGTCCACCATCTTAAGATTTTATTAGTTTTATAAGATTTGCGCTTCACACAATGATGTTGTTTATTATTTGGTAACTGGAGTCATCAAGGTCTTATCAAAGTTGATTAACGTTCTGCTCAAGTATTCTTTCAGATATGAAATTAAAAATGAGAGTTCTGTAACTTCAAAAAATTCTTTCAAAAAAATTTTTAAAGTTTTTTGGCAAAAAGAAAAAGTCTGATTTCCTTGTTTGAGGGTGGGATTCTATTGTAGTAATATTCAATTAATACTCAAAGTTAATAGCTACAAATTTTAAGGATCTTAAAATGCATGAGATTAAGGTTTCTATAAATGAGAAGATTCAAATTATGTTATTAGACAATTATTTTTCTGTGATTAGACACATCTAATCAAAGACTGGCTCAGACCTGGTTCTCTAATTTCAGCTGAACTTTATTTTCTAAAATTACCATTTGTATTAATAGCCCTAGTTTCTGAGTACCTTCTGACATCAACAACCACCATCCCGCACCTCAAAGTATCTTATTCTTGACTTATTAAAGGACATATTTTTAAAATTTTCACAAAATAATTATTTGCCCTTCTTGTTTCTTTGTGCATTTTTTTCTGGTTAAAAATATTGGTTGCAAAAAGTTCCTTATTTTAAAAAAACAAATGTCCAGGTATAATAAAATGATATAAGCCTTGGGTTATACTATATAAAACCCAACATAGAAAATAATTTCAAACCAACATGTCAAGGTTATTAGAAAGTGCTTTAAAAATGCTAGATAGCATTTTTACATACATTTTACTACAAAGTAGAATTTGACTAAAGTACAAAATCTGCCTTTTTTCCTTCCACTGCATTTATTTGTCATAAAACTAATGCATTAAGTGTTGTTCATAGTGACCAAACTTATATTCCCCTTTCCAAGCTCAAACTCATTTAAGAGATCATAAACGCTAAGCATTGAACACAATTTGCAAGTATCACCAAGGTGTCAAGTAGAGTCCATAAAAGGAAAAAGATTCTTTTAACTTCTCTATAGAAATATTTGTCTAACTATTAACAGAATGTATGTTTTCCCTTGTCTGGGGGCCCCAAATATAAATTTGCAGTACTGAATATGAAAGTCCGTTTAACTTGACTTCAAAAGCTGAGGGCAACACTTTGTACAAAAAGTAATAAGTAGAAAACTATAAATAAAAACTGCAAAATTTCTATAACACTGTCTAACTAACTGATAGGGAAAGAAATGACCTTTTTTTTTTTGTATTTTAGAATGGTCAATATACTCCCTTGAGAAAACATTTTTAGATGCTAGTATATACTGGTATAAGTAAGCATATACTTACTGATGAGCATTCTTTCATTTGAACATAGTATTCCTGTATATTGACACACCATCAACTAGAAATATATATATATCCATTTGCAACAAAAAGATGTACTATTTTATCCATTTTTAAGTGTAAAATTCTGTGGCATTAATACATTCACAATACTATTCAACCATCAGCTTGATCCTTTTCTAGAACTTTTTCATCATCCCAAGCACCAACTCTGTACCCATTACACAATCACCCCCACTCTTCTTTCCCCAGCCTCAGTAACCTCTATTATTATTATTTCTGTCTCTTGCCTATCTTACGGACTTCATATATGATATTTGTCCTTTTGTATCTGGCTTATTTCACTTCAGTATAGTGTCTTCAAGTTTCATAGATGTTGTAGCATTTATTAAAATTTCCTTCTTTTTGAAGACTGAATAATATTTGATTGTATGTATGTACCACATTAGATTCATCCATTCATCTGTTGATAGACTTTTGGGTTGTTTTCATCTATGGCTATCATAAATAATGCTCCTATAAACATTTGTGGATAAGTGTCTGTTTGAGCCCTTGATTTCAATTCTTTGGGGTGCATAGCTAGCAGTGGAATTGCTGGGTCATTATGGTAATTCTATGTTTAATTTTCTGAAACTGTCCTGGAGTTTTCCACCGTGAAAGCATCGTTTCGTATTCCTGCCAGTAATGTACCAGGCTTCCAAATTCTCCACATCCTCACAACATTTGTAATGTTCTCCCCGCCCCCCTTTCTTTATAAGAACCATCCTAATGTGTGGGAAGTAGTATTCCATACTGGTTGATTTCCATGTCCCTAGTGATTAGTGATGTTGAACATCTTTTTATGTGTTTATTGACCATTTGGAGTCAATCTTTATAGAGAAACATCTAGATTTCAGGCAGTTTGCCCATTTTTAAATTGGGTTGGTTTTTGTTATTCTTGTTCTTAAGTTATAGAAGTTCTTTATATATTCTGGATATTAATCTCTTACCAGACATATGATTTGCCAATATTTTCTCCCATTCTGTGGTTCGAATTTTCACTCTCTTGATACTGTACTTTGAAGGAATTTTAAATCTTGATAAAGTCCAGTTTATCTATATTTTGATGTTGTTCCCTGTGTTTCTAGTGTCATTCCCTGAATAGTTTCCTTGAAGAAAAGCACATAGTAGCCTTGTAAAGCCACATACTGTCAGAGGAACAGAGTAAGTTTAGCTTATTGGAATTCCTGTGCACTTTAATAAGCCTCCTGAAGTTATTGATTGTTCAGTCACTCCTGGGTCCTGGTGTCTTGAGATTCCATGTCCAGTTCATACAGTAAATAGCTAGAAGTACCCTCTAGGAGTTTCAAGCCCTTCCTCTCACAGGGCATATCTGGGAGTATTTCAGGATCTAATTTTAAAAGTTTAAAAAGTCATTTGTAAATGACAGATTCATTAGTGTTTAGATTAAGCTTAATAAAGCTCAAAAGCAACTTTCCAATTAATTTGTAAAAGAATCATAGGAAAGATTTCTAGTCAAATTTTGAGGTTATCTTTGCTTTTCATTGTTTTGACTATACTACTGTACAACCCTGGAGAGATAGAAATTAATTTGTAGAGAAATCGATAGCTATGCAAATCATTCTTGTCTACAGAAATGCAAAAATCTCACAGGGGGGAAGTCCAATTGATTACCTTTCCCCACTATAGAAAAAGTCAGTTTGCACCTGTTAAACAAATTCATTTCAGGATTTCTAATGTCCTATACATGTGTTTTACTCTGTGGATTCTCCTTCAAATCATTTTTCTGGTGCCCTTATTAATTAATAAGTTAAATAAAAATTTTTGACATATTTTTATTTTACATTTCTATGAGAGGCATGATTTTTGCACACTTACAAAAATATCATTTTATAGCCTGTACCCCATTAAAATGGTTATTTTGAAAAATACTCAAGGTGATTTTTTTTAGATAAAATCATTTGGTCCTCCACCAGAGAAATTTTGCATTTCTATGGACAAGAAGTATTTGCATAGCTACCAATTTTTCTACAGATCAATTTCTATCTCTCCAGGGTTTTAAATATCATAGTCAAAACAGTGAAAGGCAAAGATAACCTGGAAGTCTAGCTAGAAATCTTTCCTATTTTTTTATAAGGCAATCAGAAAGTTGCTTTTTAAATTTATAGAGCTTAATCTAAATACAAAGTGACTTGTAGTTTCCAAATTTATTTTCTAAACTTTTAAAAATCAGATTCTGAAATGTATTTTTAAAAATCAGGTTGCTTTAATATTTTTTTCTAGAACATTTTAAAATTCTTGCCCATTGTCTTTTAAAGCCTAGATCAAGTCTTTTCAAAATCAATTTAAAAATTTTTCATTTCTCTGAGCTCAGAGCCCTTATGAACTAAGAATTTACTCAATAATTGATCTTGCACAGCACTGGGATATATTGGTCTTTGTGTGCTATCTAATTTTTCAGATACTAATACCTGTCTTCTCAGCCTAAGGTATAGTTTGTAAAAATTGGGACTTCGTATCATCCATAAAATAAGGCTTTATAGGGAATAGAAATTTAAATATTTGATTGATGATTTAATTAATTCACACAATGTCTAAAAAAGCTTGCAGGTACAGTTCATTATCAGAAAGTCAACAATCTTTATATTAATTAATCACAGAAACATCCAGTGTTCAAAAAATAGTGCTAACAATATTTTTACTCTCCCCATGAGGGCTCTGTGTAGTGGACCTCAAGTAGATGACCAAAAATGCCTTCTTGACTTGTTTTTCCTTAGTGTAGCTTAGTCTTTTTAAAATTCACTCTCTCCTTCCTCAAGTTCTAACTCAACAAAGCTTACAAAACTCTTCATGTTTTAAGCTTTATTACAGCTCAGGGTTCCTCATACTTCATTTTTGCTGCACTAAGACAAAAATTTACCTTAAGATACTAATTAATGAGTATAATTAAGTACTAACGAATAAAATTTTGTCATTTAAGATTGCACTTTGGAAGGCCACGATACATTGTAATATGTAAGTTTTTTTCTTCCTCCCAAATCCAACTTTTACCTCCTTGGGACAATATCACCTCCATTATGAATACACGCTATATATGTTTTTCAGGGTTGCTGTAAGTTCCCATTTCAGAAAGAGGCTTTACCTTTTTTAAAAAGTGGGGTATATGTGTGGACAATAAATCTTTATTATATGGTTTAATGACACATTATGTTAACAAAGCTCTTTCTTCTTTATCTCATCAGATCCTCACTCCAACCTGAGTTGAAAGTGGTAGAGAAAAAGATAAAAAGGGAAAAAAATGTTCTTTAACATTATTATTTTTATTCTCTCAGTATATGTTTTAAACATATATATAAACATTTCTAAATTATTTCTGACTTTTCACTATTAAGGAATACATACAGTCCAACCTTTTCTCTGTACTGTCATTTGCAAATATCTTCTCCCATTCCGTGGGTTGCCTCTTTGTTTTTTTGATTGTTTCCTTTGCTGTGCAGAAGCTTTTGATTTTGATGAAGTCCCAAAAGTTTATTTTCACTTTTGTTTCCTTTGCCTTTGGAGACATATCTTGAAAGAAGTTGCTGTGGCTGATATCGAAGTGGGTACTACCTATGTTCTCCTCTAGGATTCTGATGGATTCCTGTCTCACGTTGAGGTCTTTTATCCATTTTGAGTTTATCTCTGTGTACAGTGTAAGAGAATGGTCGAGTTTCATTTTTCTACATATAGCTGTCCAGTTTTCCCAGCACCATTTATTGAAGATACTGTCTTTATTCCACTGTATATTTTTTCCTGGTTTGTCGAAGATTAATTGACCATAGAGTTGAGGGTCCATATCTGGGTTCTCTACTCTGTTCCACTGGTCTATGTGTCTGTTTTTATGCCAGTACCATGCTGTCTTGGTGATCACAGCTTTGTAATAAAGCTTGAAATCAGGTAACGTGATGCCCCCAGCTTTATTTTTGTTTTTCAACATTTCCTTAGTGATTCAGGGTCTCTTCTGATTCCATACAAATTTTAGGATTATTTGCTCCAGCTCTTTGAAGAATACCGGTGGAATTTTGATTGGAATGGCATTAAAAGTATATATTGCTCGAGGCAGTATAGACATTTTAACTATGTTTATTCTTCCGATCCAAGAGCATGGAATGGTCTTCCATCTTTTTGTGTCTTCTTCAATTTCTTTCATGAGTGTTCTGTAGTTCCTCAAGTACAGATCCTTTACCTCTTTGGTTAGGTTGATTCCCAGGTATCTTATGGTTCTTGGTGCTATAGTAAATGGAATCGATTCTCTAATTTCCCTTTCTGTATTTTCATTGTTAGTGTATAAGAAAGCCACTGATTTCTGCACATTGACTTTGTATCCTGCCACGTTGCTGAATTGCTGTATGAGTTCTAGTAGTTTGGGGGTGGAGTCTTTTGGGTTTTCCATATAAAGAATCATGTCATCTGCGAAGAGAGAGAGTTTGACTTCTTCATTACCAATTTGGATACCTTTTATTTCTCTTTGTTGTCTGATTGTTGTTGCTAGGACTTCTAATACTATATGTTGAACAAGAGTGGTGAAAGTGGGCATCCTTGTCTTGTTCCTGATCTCAACGGGAAGGCTGCAAGCTTTTTCCAATTGAGGATGATATTTGCTGTGGGTCTTTCATAGATAGATTTGATGAGGTTCAGGAATGTTCCCTCTATCCCTATACTTTGAAGCGTTTTAATCAGGAATGGATGGGGTGCCTGGGTGGCTCAGTGGGTTAAAGCCTCTGCCTTCGGCTCAGGTCATGATCCCAGGGTTCTGGGATCGAGCCCCGCATCAGGCTCTCTGCTTGGTGGGGAGCCTGCTTCCTCCTCTCTCTCTCTCTCTGCCTGCCTCTCTGCCTACTTGTGATTTCTGTCTGTCAAATAAATAAGTAAAATATTTAAAAATAATTAAATAAAAAAATAAAATTGATTTGCTCCTACTCTTTAGTCCACAAATCACCTTCCACATAGGAGATGTACAACATGATTAGTGATCAATCATATCACTTTTTTCAAAGTCTATGAATGGCTGATCACCGTTCATCTACAATTCCCTTCTCAGCAAAAAGTATAGTTGTGTTGTTTCCTTTTTTCCAAGTGATAAACTCACATTTTATAAAATGAATAACCAAAAATGGAATTGGCCAGGAAAGATGAAAGTACAGCAAATAAATGGAAAGTGATAATGGTAGAAATAATATTCAAATCCCAAGTAAATAAAGTGACATATGAAACATCTGACTGTGGCAATGTTGACACCATCATGGCTCAAAAGCAACCAAGGGAATTAGTAAAAGCAAACCCAGGGACATTAAAGAAGAAGTGTTCAGTGCCCTTTGGTGGCTCAGTGGTTAAACGACTAACACTTGATTTCAGTTCTGGTATTGATCTCAGGGTTATGGGATCAAGCCCCACGTTGGGCTTCAAGCTGGGCATGGAGCCTCCTTAAGATTTTCTCTCCATCTCCCTCTTCCCCTCCCTCTCTCCCTCCTTCTCTGATTTTTTTTTTTTAAAGGAAGAAAGTGATTGTGATGAAGAGGGAGAGACCTTCAGATGAAGAGACAATATCAGAAAACTTCACATTAAAGCAACTCTGAGAGATATTTTAGGACATTGAATTTGCAAAAAGCCACAGACATTTTGAAGGCTTTTCAAACTTAGAGTAGAGTAAGACAATCCTCCAAAGTGTCAAAAGAGCCCCACTCTGTACTGTGTTATACCAGGAGAAAAAGCAGGCCTATTCAAAGTACTCTCAATGATATTTTTATACCACAAAACAAACTGAGGGGACTGGGGGGGAGAGGGGGCAAGAGAGGGTGGTGGGGTTATGGACACTGGGGAGGGTATGTACTATTGTGAGTGCTGTGAAGTGTGTAAACTTAGCAATTCACAGACCTGCTGTACCCCTGGGGCTAATAATACATTATAAGTTTATAAAAAAAATTAAAAAATTTTAAAAAGAAAAAACCAATATTTTTATAGACACGAGACCCTTTAATTACCATTTGTTTTAAATTACAGTATACTGGGGTGCCTGGGTGGCTCAGTGGTTAAGCCGATGCCTTCAGCTCAGGTCATGATCTGTGTCCTGGGATCAAGCCCCTCATCGGGTTCCTTGCTCAGTGGGGAGCCTGCTTCTCTCGCTGTGGGGAGCCTGCTTCTCTCTCTGCCTCTGCCTGCCTCTCTGCCTGCTTGTGATCTCTGTCTCTCTCTCTCTCTGTCAAATAAATAAATAAAATCTTTTGAAAAATTACAGTATACTAAGTGTATATTAGTTTTACTGTACTTTTATTTCCCTATACATTTACAGTCAATAGGAAGAAAGTTTTAATGTTTGGCAAAAAAAAAAAAACATAGAAGCCATGGGAAATTAGTATATTTCCCCATTGATTATGGGAATGTTTTTTGCACAGATCTAGCCTGTGTGTCATTTTTACTCTTATACACTACGCAGCAAAGAAAGAACTGCCTATTCTCTAACTCTGCACCCTTCATCCCTCAAGCTCCAATTTCTGGTCTCATATACTTATTTATAGGATTTAATTTAAATAAGTTCCATTGATTGAAAATGTTAGTGGACTCCAGATGTTCTTTAAACCGTGGGTTAGGTACCACTATGTTGATACCTGAAAGACCTGGGAGAGTAACTAGAGGTGTTTCCTGAATTTTTGATCCCATTGCTTCCTTGTTTATGAATGGACACTAAAATGCACACGTAGCCACCTATTGCAGTGGAGAAATTTTTCTTTTTCCCTCGACTTTCTACTGATTGATGCTTGTTATGACCTCCCCTCTCAAGACATTTCAGTCCTCTTCTTGTACTAAGGCTAATTATCTCCCTCGACCCGCAAGGACGACAAGAAGCCTGGTTTGGATGCATCTTCTCTCTCTCTATTTCCGCAAGTCTACACACTTATATACGCTTACATGACCAATCAGTGAGCAGGGTACAGGAGGGAGCGAATCAGGCTGTGCACCTACACGAACAACTTCGCTAGCAACCAATGTTGTTTACTTCCTCTTTGGGCGTTCCGCTTAGTCTCACGAGGCAATCCTAACCTGGCAACTAGCCAGGCGCCATCTTTTAATGGCAGAGGCCGCCCTGGCCAGAGGCCTGCCCCTGACATCTCCCCCTTTTTTCTTTTATGGCAGGGATCATGCCTGTCTTAGGTTGTCAGTGGTGGGGAATATCCTTACCCGTCATCAGACGGCAGATATCAATGATCTGCGTCCTGTCTTAGGTTGGTATATTTCCCCCACCAATCTTACCCGTCGTTGACTACCGATCCAGCATACTTAGCCACACTTGGGGGGGATGTTCCAGCCTCGATGGCTGACAAGGCCTGCACCATGGCTTGCTGTTGCCTAGGTTGCTGTCGCCTCCAAATTTGCAGTTTCCTTACTAGCAGAATCAAGCCCACTATGAGAATTATCATCAGACCAATTATGCTAGCCCATTGTTTCGTAAAGGTTAACACATCTTGCAATGTTTTGATTATCTCTGGGAGGGTTGCAAGCTCAACTCTGGTGTTATTTATCCTTGTTATGCCTAGTAGCAGGTGCTGAGTATAGTTTTGGAATTCTGCGGACTAATTCCCCTGCAAGTATTGGGAGAGCTGTCGGGAGACATTCTGTAAGTCACTCATATTAGTATAGGCTATGGGAGTTACACAAATTGCCAGGAAGGGTACTATACATCCCAGTCCCAATAGGGCCCCCCATATGTCCACTTGTTCTTGAACCAAATCCACTGTCTGGTTGACTATCAGGATTCCTGCTTACAGATGTGCATTGATCTGTGTTTGAAGGGCAGCCGCCGTTCCTTCTGCAAGGGTGTTCACAGCTTCCGCAGTGGGTATAGTTGCAGCAAGCGAGACTGCTGCTGCCATGGCAGCTGCTGTAGATATAGCCAATGCTTGCTTGCACAACGGCAGCTAAAATCTTTCTTCTTTCTGGATAGCACCACCGGTAACTTGTCCTCTGGAATGGAAACTGGGATAGGAACATGGGTAGGGATACGCATAATCACAGCCAGCTTGAAGGCCGTGACATTCAAGATAGCAAATTCTTAGTGCAATTCAACATATTATTTGAAGAGTTAAGCATCCTGTTTCTTCAAATCCTCCCCTAAGTGGTCCCATTGAGGTATGTTTAGCAAGCCTTCATCTAGGAACCATGGAGCCGCCTTTCCCACTGTATTCAAAAAGGCCTGAGCAGTTTTTGCTTTTAGTGGAGTTCCATAGGCTTTCAGCAGGTCTTCTAAAGACCCTTCCAACCACACTTTCAGATCCCATTATGAACACACAGACAACAGACGCGGACGTTAAAGACTCGCCGCTAAATTCCGCTCTAAGGCTGCCCCGCTTCTTATTGCAGACTTGTAAAATCCCGGCTCTAAGGCTGCCCCGCTTCTTATTGCAGACTCGCTAAATCCCGGCTCTAAGGCCGCCCCGCTTCTTATTGCGGACTTGTACAAGTTAATCCCGGCTCTAAGGCCACCCCGCTTCTTATTGCGGACTTGTACAAGATTCCCACCACTTTGATCGTGGTCCCTTTCCCACTTACCTGTGGTTTCGATAAGAAAATCCTGGCTCTATGGCCGCCCCGCTTCTTGTTGCGGTCTTGTACAAGTTTCCCACCACCTTTGTTGTGGTTTTACCCCGCTTACCTGCGGACTTCTCCCTTGCAAGGTTTTTCTATTTTTACTCCCCGCTTTACCACGGAATTCCCACTTTTGAACGTGGCTAATGTCCCCGCTTACCTACGGACCTTTACTCCCCGCTTTCCTGCGGATTACCTTGCAAGATTCCTTTATTTAGTTCCCGGGTGCCGGCGCCATTTATCGCCCTCGCCCCGCAAGGATGACAAGAAGCCTGGTTCGGATGCATCTTCTCTCTCTCTATTTCCACAAGTCTACACACTTATATATGCTTACATGACCAATCAGTGAGCAGGGTACAGGAGAGAGCGAATCAGGCTGTGCACCTAAACGAACAACTTCCCTAGCAACCAATGCTGTTTACTTCCTCTTTGGGTGTTCCGCTTAGTCTCACGAGGCAATCCTAACCTGGCAACTAGCCAGGCGCCATCTTTTAATGGCGGAGGCCGCCCTGGCCAGGGGCCTGCCTCCGACAGCTAATCTGAGGGACAGAATTTTTGAAAAGAAAAAACATAGCTGCAAGAAAAAAGAGAGAGAGTCAGGTACTAGAAATATATAACAAGAATTGAATTTCAAAGTATCTCCTCTTCCATTAGCTCTTTTCCAAGTAGAGTTTCCAACCTCTTCCTCATCCCAGCGCTTGTGATAAAATATTTGACATAATCTGTGATTTTGTTTCTAAAATATAAATGAAGAGGACTTTCCTATAAGAACTGTAATATAAATGTAAAATGTAAAAAGACAACTGGTTAAAATGTATGTTTAATTTTTTCTTTCCCTTGTGGGATCAAAGAGAAAAAAAAAGAAATCTATTAGTAGGAGCAGGGTATATTTTTACTCTCAGTCTATGTGTCCCCATGGGTAATTTATAGTAATGTGATTTAAAAGATTTCAAAAGAACTCTATGTGTATGTACATGTA
Source organism: Mustela nigripes (assembly GCF_022355385.1). NCBI lineage: Eukaryota > Metazoa > Chordata > Mammalia > Carnivora > Mustelidae > Mustela > Mustela nigripes. Next base: position 87,212,998 of record NC_081570.1, on the reverse strand, counting down.
CACATGTGGTTGGTAAAAACAAACTAGAATTGGAGTATCTGGGTGGTTCAGTCAGCTAAGCATCCAACTCTTGGTTTTAGCTCAGGGTTTTGGGATCAAGCACTGTGCTGGGCTTCATGCTAGGCATGAAGCTTGCTTAAGATTCACTCTCTCCATCTCTCCTGCCCCCTCCCCCCAAAATAAATAAATAAATCCTAAAAAAAACAAAACAAAAACAAAATTTAAGATTACCTAAAATTGCCAGAACTCAATTCCATGATTGCACCACACTATTTGGTATACTTAATAATAATTATTTCCCCAGGGCACCCAAGGTGGCTCAGTTGGTTAAGTGACAGCCTTCGGCTCAGGTCATGATCCTGGAGTCCCGGAATCAAGTCCTGCATAGGGCTCCCTACTCAGCAGGGAGTCAACTTCTCCCTCTGACCCTCCCCATTCTCATTCTCTCTCTCTCAAATAAAAAAATAATAATAATTATCCCCCAAATATTAATAATGTGAATCTGAATTATAATAGTACCTTCATTAAATATATTGGAATCTTTGGTCAGAATTCACTTAAATGTTTCTCATTTACTAGTATATACCTTCAACGTGTGGAAAGTTTGTTAAAAACTACAGATTCCAAGTCAGAAGGACTTGGTTGAAGCTGGAAAACCTGTTCTTTTAAAAAATGTCTTAGATAATTGTGATGTTGATTCATTAAGGACTAAACTTTAAGAAATATTGAAAAAAGAGACATGTCATGGTTCTAGTGCAATGTGAATAGTATAAGGCAGTCTAATGAAGATAGAAACATAGTTTACGGAATTAGATTGCTTGACTTCAACATTGACTCCTTCGCTTACTAAACGTGTGATCATGGTTAAGGCAAAAATTTTCTCTGTGCCTCAGATCCCTCATATGTAAAATGGAAACTAAAACAGAACCTCTTCCAATGCGTTTTGTGAAGATGATGTAAAATAATCCTTCTAAAGGCTTAGCACAATGCCTGGCATGTAGGAAATGCTAAAAAGCCATTGATTCATATTGTTTCTTTTTTCTTTCTTTCTTTTCTCCAAAGGTTCTACAGATCACTTTCATTGTGTTCTCTGAAGTTCTAATTGCATGTGAGAATGCATGTTAGATGTCCCCGTGTCATGAGTGTTGAGTTAATTTCAAATAATTTTTTTATCTCTTCTATATTTATTCTCTTTGATATTTTAAGAGGCAGAGATCTTCAGTACTACTTTCTTCTAACAACCCCTTCGAAATAGACATCCCTGGTTAACTATTCAATAGGAAAGTTGCCTTTATCTAATTGCCTATCTGTGCATCTCCCTATGTCTCTCACTGTTCCCTCTGTTCTGCCAAAGGTATGGCTTTGGGGAAGATTACCTTTTCAGTGGAGTCAGGGCTAAAAGTGTTTTCTTCATTAAGCTAAGTCACGTAACACTATTAAACTGTTCAGTTACTGCAAAACCCTATAATTCTATTGGCACACAGTATAGGTAAATGCACAGACTCTATATTGCATCTCAGTTGATCTTTTTGGTGCATAAGTCTTTAAAGCCTCTGAATTTTTAACCAAATAAATAAATAAAAATACAATTTATAATGCATGTGTGTATATATATATATAAATATATGAAACATACATATAATACAAATAATATATATATGATATATATCAGATATCAAAGACAGATATCAAAAATAAAAAGACAAAGACGGAAAGGGGTTTAAATAATTATGACCACTGACATCTCCCAAATTCAGTTATCAGGTATTGCCTTCTTCCTTGCACAATGGTAAGTGAATAAGGGGAGGCAGAAAGGACAGAAATGTTTCTCTAGTAAAGTCTATCTTCATGGAAATGCAAGGAGATGGGAATGAGCAGGACTAATCAATATTCATCTTGGTAATGTGCCACAAGTACACTGGTAAGGTCCATCAGTTGTTGAAATATTGACATAAAGTGCAAATTTGCATATAATCAGACTGGTTCTTTGCACATGCCCCCTACAGTAGGTTTCTACTGTTATTTTCTAAACTCCAAAATGATGCAAACTTGCATCTTTGCAACACAAATTTTAGAGTCCTGCTTGTTACAATGTGGCTGGGTTTTACTATACTTCCTTGCCAATTAATCAATAGCTGCCCCACTAGGAATATATAGTATATAAAGACATTAATAATGGTGTATATAAAGCAATTAGTATTTAATCATATAAATATTACATACACAAAACCATAAGTAATAACTCAACATTATGACAAAAATACCTGGATTTCCCTACAGGCCACTCCACAGACAGGACTGTACTGTCACCTGGACCTCTGCCTTTCCCACCAATCTCTAGGATATCTGCAGACACCAGTAACTAAAGGTCCCACAGGTCTGCACCATACCTTTGCTACATATTTTGAATATTCCTTCTGGAAATCAGTTTTTTCCCCCTAATTAATGCCATTGAAAGGAAACATGTAACTAAGATGCAATAACACATTATAATGCCACATGCCAAATTCCAGAAGCTAAAAAAAAAAAAAAGAAGGAAAGTAATGCCAAACAAAATAACTAATTAGAAATTTATATCAACAGAAGGTATTGCTGTCATACTCTCTGGCCCCTTGACCTACTAGAACTTTTCCTCCTTCTTACCTTTCTAACTAGTTTTTTGCCTGAAGGAATTATTGGTCCTGGACAAAAAAGCCACTTCTTGGTACTTAAAACTCAGGACTGAGATGAAAAAAGAAAGCACCTTCCCTCACACAGCAGCCTAAAAATAGGTCTTTAGAGTACCAAAAAGAACTTAGAACGCACTTTCCCTAAGTTATTTATTTATTTGCATATGGTGGCTCATAATGTTATTAACATAGTACTGCCCTTCAGCAACCTTGGATGACCTGAGATTCTAACACATAAAAGATTAGTTCTAAATGGAAAAATGGTATGTGTGATGTTTGGAAATTCTAATTACCTGAAAGTTATATGATTGCTATATAGTCCTCCCAGTGGTACTTACAAGATTTCATAAGATTATTGTTTAAGAAGATCATACCCTATGGCTCTTGACACTTGCCCTTATTTAATGCATACAAATTTAATTCTGCTTTCTCCACACATTTATTTTGAAAATGTTAAAAAATATACAGAGAAGTTCACACCCAATATTAATGGGATTTTAGTTGTTTATGGTTTGTAAATACGTATAATATGCATAAAAGAAATCAAACATTACTAATCATGTTGAAACCATTATTTCCCTCTATTTCCAGGGGCACCTGCAATCAAGACTACAGTTTGGTACTTTCCAAACCACCTTATTAAATCTTTCTTATTTATTTGTGTCTACAGATGATAGTAACATTTTTGCATGTTTGATTTATATAAATTGCATCATCTTGACATATATTTTCAGCTTTATTTTTATCCTCTTATTATGTTGATTTATTTAAGCCAAGTTAATTTGTTTTAGAAATGGATTTATAATATTTTATTTTTTCTTTTACTACTGAGAAATATTTAGGCTGTTTCTCTAATTTCCCTAATACTATCGATTATGCAAAAGGCATCTAAATGGTCCTTATGCCCATGTGTGATACATTCTCTAAAGTATATACAGTTGTATACAAGTTGTATTTCACAGGCTATGCACATTTTTAACTTTATATTACCTAATTATTTTCCCAATAGTTCTCTAGATTGCATTCCACTAGCAGTATATGAGCACTACATTTTTCCCCCATCCCAGCTAACACTTAAATTTTTCAGATTATTACATTTTTTGTAAATTTAGGAATGTGAAATTTTATCTCATTTTTTAATTTCTTTTTTTTTTTTTTTTTGGTTACTAGTGAAGTTGAACTTCTTTTCATCTATTTTTATTTTTTAATTACAGAGTATATAATCAAATGAAATGTTTCTGCCGCTCTAGTTAATTTTTAAAAAGCAGTCTCACCGGTATTAAGTACTTCAGGAAGAGATTTTATTTTAAATAATGTGAACAAAATTATAATAAGGTGAGATACTTTTGACCATATAATTTGACTGTTATAAGTGATGGACTACAGAATTTCTCTCTACATATATGTAACCCATATGTTGTTTATTTCCCATACTGAAAGATTACATTTTGAATTAATTGTAATGTAGGTTTTTCTGATCCTATGTTTATCCATTAACTTAAAGCCAACCTGATTTACAAGCCAACAAATATTTTCCCCACTTTTCCCCAAATTAATAAAACAGATGTGCTTTATGATTTTTTGAAAATTACTGATAAATCATTTTATGCACAACATTGAGATTTCAGTTAACTTACAATTATCCACTTATCAGTTAGGCACACAATTCTTTCAAATAATCCTTAAAGTAAGTATTGAAGAAATAGATACTTAAATTCAGAATGAGAACCAAAAAGACCTTTGTCAGGGTTCTATGGTTACTAGTAATCCCAAGCCATCTTAATACACTATTAGGGATGGAGATGATTAGAAGACTGTTCTATTTCTGGCTTCACCCTTGTTTGGCAGGGTAGGGGTGGTGTTGAGTACTTCAGTATCTCACTCAAGCTAAGGACAAAAGCTGGGATGGGGGTTTAGGAAGGCATTAGAGGGTACTACCTTAATGGTAGAATCTGAAATTTCAATTTGTGTTCCCCTAACCCTGTGAGGGTGGCCACCAGAGCTCTGCTAATTTTCTTAGTCTCAAGGCAGCCTCTTCTGAAGGTGGCAGGTGCTCTTAATGTAAAATTAGCCATAAATGCCAGGTTTGTTTTCTGTTTTTTACTCTCCCAGTTCTTGGTCCCATACTTCATGATTGCCATTTTAGTGTTCCAAGGCCCTCAAATTGTTGCATTAGTATTTTCCTGGCTCTTCTAGTCATTCTCAGTGATGAGAGCTGGTCATAATTACCTAGGCTACCATCACTAGAAGTCAAAGTCCTTTGTAATACTGGTGTTTATTGATAAGTAGGCGGATCTTCCTTACTTTCTTATCTTCCTTACAAAATTCCTTACATGATTTCTTTTTCTATATCCCTGTTAAATTATATAAAAATCAATATTCATCTTCAAAATCCTAGCTCAAACTTATTAGTGATTAACAAGGACACAATGAAAGTTTTTCTTTTTTTTTTCTTAAGATGTTATTTATTTATTTGACAGAGAGGGAGAGATGGCAAGTAGGCAGAGAGGCAGATGGGGGTGGGGGTGGGGGTGGAACAGGCTCCCTGCTGAGCAGAGAACCCGACGTGGGGCTCAATCCCAGGACCCTGACATCACGACCTGGGCCAAAGGCAGAGGCCGAGTGAAGAACCACCCAAGTGCCCCATGGACACAATGGAGATTTTAAATTAAGTGTGTAAAATAATTCCTTTTGTTATATATTTTCAAATATAGATACCATCAACTTCTTCCCTCTCTGTTAGCACATACTACGTCTTACACTGAGAGATGGGGCCTAATTATCTTCCCTTTAAATCTAGGCTGGCTTTAGTTACTTGCTCAAACAAATAAAAATGCAGCAAATATGACTCTTGGGACTTTTAGGTCTATGTCATAAGAATCCTTGAAGTTTCTGCCTAGGTCTTTTAAAATACTAGTTCTTGAAACGGTCTCTATAATCAAGTGTTAAGAAAAACCTTGAGAAAGAGTACTTGGGGCTCAGGAAATAATTTCTAGATGAGATGACATTTAGAATGAATCTTAAAAGAGGCAAAAAAAATCAAAAAAATTTTTTTCAAGGAAAAGAAAAGCTATTAATGGCAGAGGAGAACACTATTAAGGGAACTACAAGCATCAGAATTTTACTGGATTCAAATTATTGTGAGACAATGGTGAGAATTGAGACTGAAGAGAAAAACAAGTGGCCATATCATGCAGGGACATGAATAGGCCATTTTAAAGAGTCTGCCCTTGGTCATGTAGAAGACAGAGAGACATCGAAGACCTTTAATCTGAGGAGTAACCATCTCAGGACCTGTGTGGACAATAAATTGTAGGTTGAAATACTGGTGATAAGGCAGGGGAAAGAAACCATTGGAATAATTGACATGATAGAAAATGAGGTCCTAACCTAGGTATGCATGGAGAAGTGGGAAGGATGTAGAGATAATATGGAGGAAAAATTAACAGAATTTTGATGGATTGGATGCAAATGAGGGAGGAATCAAGTGCGACTTCCATGCTTATTGCTTTGCAATATAGAGAAAATTGTGTTACAAACTAATATGATTGAGGAAAAATATTGATTTGAAATATTGAGTTTGAGGTGCCTGCAAAAATTAAGTTAGTGACATTTAGCAAAACTTGGATATATAATTATCATGCATGATGGAATTAGCGTCAGAAAATCACTCATTCATTCATTCATTAAATCATTATTGATTAAGTGACTACCAGGTGCCAAGCACTACTCTAGGTGATTGGATCATAGAAGAATATTAAAAAAAGGACACTTTATTAAATATACCATAATAAAAGAGACAGTAAATAATCTACCCAAGAACAAAAATAACATAAATAGAGGATTATTGTGTTGTTATTTTAGATTGGGTAGTTAGGGGAGGTAGGGGTTCTAGATGGAAATGGCTTAAAAGAAAGCAAGGTAGAAAAGTCACCTCAAGAGGGAATAGAAGAGAACAAGGCAAAAAATTGAAGTGTGGCACAGATGTACTTTCATAGACCAAATATATTCAAAAGTGAATATATTCATTTTTATGAAGGTGAGAATTTTCTCAAGGGTTTATATAATCTGTTAGATAATTCTTTTTATTATTCTAAGATAGCTAAGTCCATCAATGTTAAATGATAGGTGAAAGTCAGTATAGGTAAGAAAATTTTTTAACACAATGTAGCATTTCTGTAATGCTGAAGCAATACAACACATTCAGAAGTAATATATTTTACAAAAGAAGACTAATGTTAAAAATATATATATATCCTTTTTTGTCCCTGGAGTGGAAAAAATGGCTAATTACTAACTGATCATTTTCAGAGGTAACAAAGAAAAAGAAAAACTTCCTATCTATCTATTAACTATCTATTTATCTATCTATCCATCTATAGTATTGCCACTAGTATTAGAGAGAAATGATGTATAAATTGCTATGCACAGATAAGATACAGTATGGTCTATAATGTCATCAAATTAAATTGATGATATTTTTCATAAAACTCATTTTGTGAAAATGTACTATAAAGGAGCTTGATTATAAAACAAATGACTAAAAGCAGTATTCAAAATTCCTTTTAGGAAAACTAATTTCAGTTTGTTCTGTTTTATTTTAAAGAGAGAGTGAAGTAGTAGGGTATTGGTGCATTTGTGCTGCTTAGATACAGCTTTGTTTTTCACTGGTATGTTTAATAAAGTTTTTGGTTACTAAACTTGGTTGTTCTCCACAAAAGACAAGCTTTTCTTATGGCAATCTGTTCAAAGTATACTAAGGTCATCTGTTTTCATTTGTAACATAATTACCATACAGTGCATTCTTTAAGTGTTACCATCTTCCATCACATATTTTCTCTCAAAGTGCCACAGATTTTGTATTCTTATTAATTCCTTGTTACAAATGATGATATAGTGCCACAAAATATAGGAAAATAGGGAATTTTTTCAAAAGATTTTATTTATTTATTTATTAAGGAAAGAATTGGGCACATGAGATAGAGAGAGAGAGAGAGCAGAAGCAGGGGAAGAGGGAGAAGCAGACTCTCCACTAAGAAGGGGGTCCAGCTCTCAGGGCCTGAGCCAAAGGCAGACACTTAACTGACTGACCCACTCAGGCAGCTCGGGAAATGGATATTTAAAGGGGAAAAATAGGAGTTTGGGCCCAGTAGTTATTAATATTGTGAACTATGTATGAGTTCAGAATATTTTTTAATCCCTAGGAAAAACAGTATCGTTAAAAGAACAGCTATTGATCTTATATTTATGATGATTATGATCTCATATTACTTTCTTGTATGTCTGTTAAGCACAGTTCCTCATATTCAAATAAGTAAGCTGCACTGTGTGATGAGAGGAGGAGGTGGAACAAGATGGTAGAAGATATTCTGAGAAGAGAAAAGAGCATGCATAAAAATAAACAATTATGTTGTATTTAGTATAGATAATACAAATGCACTATTACAGCCACCCAGCGACTGCACCTTTGCAATTCATTTCCCAATTGTGCAATGATTTGAAATGTTTAGAAATTCCATTTAGAAATGGAATACAATTTTCAACAATTTTTATGTATGAATCATCAAAAAACATAATCTATGCTGATTTATCCTAGATGGATGGATAAAAATAGAGATTAGGTTAAGAAACAAATGTAAAAAGGGGGGGACACCCCAAATATGCTCTAGAAAGCTATTCCAAAGGGCGTCAGACATAACTCTGTAATTTTATCTATTACCTCAAAAGAAAATTTCTCTTATCTCTTTCTGCATGGAAATAATGGGAATTTCCAACTGTTGTTATGATTGCTAGAGTTATCATTAAACTAACAGACTTCAGATAACTCTACTTTCTTTCTCTTATTCTTTAATCTCTTTTCTATGCATGATCTATTTCTTCAAAAGGAATTTTCATATTTACTTTTCTCCTTATTATTTATGTTTCATAAGGAAAAAAGAACTCAGGTAATGACGTACACATGTATACATATTCATAATATCAGGATAAAAATAGATGCAACATGATGCAAATCCTTGGGGATTATAACTTCTAAGACATTTGATTCCTAATTGAGATATATTGAAAAATATGAAGACTTTTCAGTAAAAGATTGGTGAAATATTGTACACGGTATGTGTCTAATATCTCAGACAATTTATCTTCTTTTTTACAGTGGAAGCAATGGCCATATCATCAGTTCATATATTTTAATCCTTAGGAAATAACATTTCTAGAAAACTCAACAGAAGACATGACTCAAGGAGCATTAAAGGTATAATCATATGAGAGGGAGGATTCAAGGTGGTTGCAAACTCCTCTCCATGTTTTTATCTTATGGCAAACACTTTGCCCAGCTTCAAAGAAAAGAAGTCACTTGAGTATAATTAAACTATGTAAGGTGTATGAGAGTGTTAGTTTTTTATTTACCCTTTCTTGCTCCTGTGAGGCAGGTGTTCTGCCTCTTCTCTTGAGTTTGGGAAAACAGAAATATTTGGAAGCTTAGAAATATTCATTTTTCCCATCCCACTGTCCATCCATCACTGAATTCTTCCTCAGGCATAAACATAAGTCAGATAGACAAAGAAATTATATTTCTGGCTATGGCTGTGGCTGAGTGTGAAGAAGAGGGATTTCAGCTGCGTGTGGGGGTGGAGGAGGTCACTAATGGAATATCCCATTTATAATAAAAAAGAAAGCTTCTCATTTATATATGCATAGTAAAGTCCTAGACAGAAAAATACACATTAATACCTAACCAAACAAATTATTTCAATAGACTATTTATAAATAACAGTGCATATATGCATATATAATAGCTACAAATTGGATGCCTTGAACGGAAAACTCACATTGATAGTCTGCACTGCAAACTTTGTTTAAAGCACTAAATACGATATCAAGTCCTCTGTCAATGACAGCAGAAGGTTCCAGGCACTATTTGTTTCATAATCCTGGATTTAGCTGACTCTTTACTTCTTTGCAGTCAAGTTGCTACCAAATGCTGAACTGGAGCGTGAGAGTCAATCCTTGTTTGGTTAACAAATTCCCAGCAATATATACCCCCAAGCCCCCAGGAGTTGTAGTGATGTCATATCCGTTGCCCAGGTCTCCACACCTCTCTCGGCAGTTACTCCCTGTGTCTTTTGCTCGGGTCAAAACTTTTGAGGTGGGCTATCTAGATAGCAGCGGGAGAGAGGGTAAACTAGGGCTCGGGCTGGAGGAGCTTCAGCACCTCGGTCAGCGCCCACTGCAGCCCAACCCACCCCCTTGAGCTCGCGCGGACTCCCTGCTCTGAGAATGCCTGCGGAATGATCGCCCCCCAGGGCGGCTGCCGCTGCTGCCGCTACTGCTACCGCCGCTACTGCTCCCGCTGCTGCTGCTCTTGCTCGTGCTCCAGCCACCGCCTCTGTCTCTACTCTGCTCTGACTGGCAGGCAGAGAGTGCAACTGACGAGGGAAAGGTCTCTGCAGTGAGAGTAAAGTGGCTACAGAAAAGAGAGTAAAGAGAGGGCAAAAACCCAGATCAGAATGCAGGCGACGTCCAACCTACTCAATCTCCTGCTGCTGTCTTTGCTTGCTGGATTAGACCCTTCCAAGGTATGGGCAATATTTAACTCTTGTTTGAAATAAATGTGCAATATGTAACAAACCGACCAAAAATGCAAATAAATATGGGGGGGGGCGGTGGGCACGAAAGACAGCTCTCCCAGCTATCTTGAGGTGCCTGGCTTATCCCTACTGCTAAGATAACAAGGTGAACTACCGAAGGAATAGCTCCTCAAGGTAGAGTCCAGGCGAGGAGGGGTTGGGGGAGGGACCAAGAGCGAATATAATGTGTATGGGCAGAGGACTATGCGGCTCTCGGGGGAATTTAGCTTATTCCGTATCCAAGTGCTTAATGTTCTCTTGTGAAGTCGGACGGGTAATGCAAAGGAGTTAGCAGTTGAAACAATGCAGTTTGTAAACATGTATTAGGAGATGGTGCACTGTTTCTTTGTTGAAAGCAGAGAAGCGTTTTCCAGCTGCTCCTGGTCAATAATACTCCCATCGCAGACGTGCTGCGGTTTGTGTCCAAAACATTTAGGATGCTGCTGGTAACACACACGGCCGAGCAGCAGAGCTATACTCTGCCATGACTGAGAGGCGTTCGTGAAAGGAGCTTGTGTTTATTTGCTTGTTTCTTTTTATTAAGAAAATTAGGAAGCACTGGGGAAGTTCTGATTACCAGTGTTAAGAAACAGGAAGTGAGAACGCTGTCAAACTAGGGAGGGAAAGAGGAAGGATGAGTTGTCTCATAGCTCTTGAACTCCGAAAATTATCCAGTACTGGTAATTAAAGTGAACGCTAACCTCTTTTGATAAAAAGGTAGAAAAATATGGAGAAATATTTTCAGTTGTGTGAGAGAAACGTCTTGACAATAAAGTGAGATAATGGGAGAGCTTCAGCATTCTAAGAAAATCACAATGACCTGGAAAATAAGAGATAAAGGCATCTGGTAAAAAAAAAAAAAAAAAAAAAAGACAATTTTTGAAATAATTTTACTTATTTAGCTTGTCAAGAGCACTCAGACAAAACAGAAAAGAAAAATGATACCATGTTACAAAACCATATAAAGCTGCATTTGAAAATATTGTAAAGTTATTTTAAAAGCTTAACATTATCTGTGTGGTGTAGAGAAATGAAGTTTCTTTTCCTAATTGTATAGAACTAATATGTGACCAAGCATAATATAGTATTATGGTTGATTGAATATTTCTAGGCCGAATATAGTATACAGTGAAAACTTAGAATCATATCATATATATTTGTAGTTATTTCTTTGCATTTTTCATATTTAGAGAGACCTGATGAGAATAATTTTATTTTAAAGGTACAGTTGTGCTGATATTGTCACTGTGAAATCTCCACACAGTGTGTGAATTCCACTTTAATGATCTTAGTAGATTATTTTATACACTAAGGGGTAGCTTTACATCCACGTAAAAAGTGTTGACTTTGTTTTTATATTTTTAATTTTTTTTTTCTTTTTGTCTCTGGATTTATAGTGACACATCCTACGGCCACTCTCATTATACTCTATTGGTTACCACTTTTGAACATATTCATTATGTATCTTTTTTGGAATATTCTTGATAAAATAGTTTTTTAAAGCAAAGCCAATTACTGAGCTACTGTAGGAAAAAAATCACTTAAAGTGAGTTTTGTCATTCTTTAAAAAGAATTCAGAAATGTAGAGCTTTACCAGGAACTGCATGTGTGATGTGATGTGTCTGGTATGTATAGTGTCAGAAGACCTTTTTGAATTCTTGAACCCCACTCCTTCCCAAATTAGATATATATATAAACAAAAAAATAGCTACTAAATAAAAAAGCTGTTAAATTCTCCAATGACCCATTTTAGTTAATATGATCTTTTCTAGTATTAAGAAGTTTATGTCTGTGTATTCAACTATATATAACTTTTCTTTTGATGTAGTGGGGCTGTTTAGTACAAGTAAGCTGAGAAATCCAGGGAAGGAAAACACATACATGAACTTTTCAAATTGTCCTTTTCAGATTCTAGATACTGCAATACAGTGTATAAAGAAGAGATGATATTTTGTTCTACACCATATATGACATTATAGAAAATATTAGAAGGTTTAGAGCAAATGATTTTAATGTCTAAAAACTTTGGGGACTAGTAGACAAAATATTGCTTTTAAAAAGTTAATAAAAGCTACTGTTTTAGCAAGCTGTTATTGATCACCAAACTATAAGTATCCCTCCCAACCAAATCATAAATGGTACCAATGAATTCTCAAAATAATTTTCAATTAGATTATGAACTAGGAAAAAAAAAGATTATGAACTAGAAATTTTCACAAATTTTATTTGTTATTGCATGAACTACTTAAGGATTTAGGTAATAAAATTAACATTCATAATGTAAATTATGTGTGATGAAATTTAAATAAAAATCCAATGATACAGAAATGTATAAGACCACAGTTCTTGGACAATAAGTAATAATTAACTGATGACAGTTAAATATGCAGAAATTCTAAACAGTTGATTTTTTTAAATATACTAATATGCTAGAACTGATATATTTCAAAATCACATTTTTATATAAATGCATTCAAATATTCTTCTATATTGTTACACTTTCTTTGTAGTAAATATATACGTATAATCATACATAGAGACCCACAGATTGGCAAAATAGGAGAGCTCTTAAGAATAGGTTTTTTTTTTTTTTCAGGTATAGGATTGCCACATGGATCAAATATTGGAAATATAAACCCTAGTGATCATTGCATATTAATTAATCTAAAAACAATAAGGCTTTCTAATAACAGTGCCAATTCCATTTCCTGGAGACTAGATAATGTTTATGTTTATGATCATTTTTCCTATGATTGAAACTTCCAGATCTTATATGAAAATTTATAAAGTACTTAACTATCGCCATCTTATGGTAAGATAAGTTACTTGAAAGTCAATTTTATTTTTAAATTAAAAAAAAAAATCCCCAAACTTTTATATTTATAGAATGGACTTACTTTCAGCATGTTCTCACTTTCTTTTCTCTCATTTGATGTATCAGAAAATTGGCTAAATTAGTATTTTCTTTCAGCAAAGAAAGGCAATTCACCATTAATTATTTGTATTTTTTTATAGACAGGTTATCAATTTTCCTCTCAGAAAATTATGAGAACTATGCTTTCTTAATTAAAATCTTATTAACAAGTTTCTAGTTTCATTTAGAAAAACTTATAGGTATATTACTTTACCTATTTTAAGAGAAATTAATTTTATTTGTAATGGAGTGCCTGAATTACAGGCAATGTGCCAAACCATCAATCATTTAAAAGTAAATTTTTAAAAACCTGAAAGCTTGTAGGAATTCAATTATTGCTTACTTTTATGGAGAAAGGAATATTCCAGTGCTAGAAATTCCTGAGAATGGCTGCTAGATGGCATCTCTGTGCTTTTAAACTAAACACACTGAGTTCAGTAATGACCTTGATATTAGGAGAGTGAACCTCTTTTTCTTTTACAAGAAGATTTTTAGCAGACCATTATTCGAACATTATAACAAAATAGTAATTCCTGTGAATCAGAACCATGAATTTCTCTGCTCTGCAGTGCTGAAACAGGAAGAAAGGAAGAAATAAATGTGGCTGTGCAGGCTTTAAACAGAACATTTATACCAGAGTCAGATACTTGGGGAATAGTTAAAAAGCGGTGACATAGGCATAGACACACCTTGGGGTGACTGTTGAACTTTAAGGTAGTTGTACCTCTGGGATAAATAGATTGAAAAATGCCCTAGCACACTTAGAAGGAGAAAACATTCACTATCTCCTTACCTAGAAATATATTAAAGAACTTATCACCATGCTACTTGCTCATACCACAAACATAATAAAATGTAACAGTGATTCAGCAATTATGTCCAACACCAAACTGTTCTTTCTGTCCAAAACAGCGCAGCTAATTAGAAATCTTGCATTAAATAAGACAGTTGCTTTAAAGCCACATAAAGATGATGGAAAACAAGAGAATTTCCATCATTATATTTTTAATGCTTCATAATGTAATTCACCAGGTGTACATGCCTTTGCATTTTGGTATTGCTAAAAAAAATTATCAAGGACCTAAATTGGCTATGGTGGCTTTTGTACATAAACCTGAAGTTCTTGTTCTTTCAACTTTTACATGAAATTAATAAAAAGCAAAAGCAGCAAGGGAAACAAGCTGAGATAAATTTGTTGTAAAATTCACTTTAAAATCTTCTTCTGAATCTCCTATATGCCAGGCACACCGTCTATACAACAGGACCAACTCAAATTAGCACAGAAAATGTGGATCGATGGCATTTGACAAAACCTGTAATCACACACCCATAAACCCTGATATGGTAAAAAGTGAAAAGTTCAACCCAGCCCATCCATGTTTTGAAGGAACAAATTACTTTCTTACTCTGATTTTATCCCATTCTCCTTAAACCAATTGAATTCTTATTTTAGAGAAAGTAAATATTCCTTCTCACTCTCTTGGCAATTTGAAATGGTTAAATTTGTACTATTTTCATTTATTTTTCTTTTAAAATTCTATCCCATGTAATTTTGCAATTACTTTCTTTAAAAATGACTATTGGGATGATTGATAGGTTCCCTGTTGGGACGGAAAGTGGCACAAAAGTGAGAAGCAGAGTAGGATGCAGGGTCCTTTATTCTCCACCCCACTTTTGCCACTATACGTGTGTGTGTGTGTGTGTGTGTCTATGTGTATATATATGTATATATGCATGTGTGTATGTATGTATAGATGTGTGTGTGTGTGTGTGTGTATGAGGACAACACTGAGGAAGCTGTGATCTAACCTAAAAAATGTGAAGCCTACATGTTCTTAAAAGTTCTGTGTTAAATTCTATGAGGCCCCAAGCTACGCTTTGCATGTTTGTGGGTCCCCAGCTCTCCCAACCCCATTCCTATATTGAAACCTAATGCCCAAAGTGAGGGTACTAAGCCCTGAGGCTTTGGGGAAGTAATTAGGTCCTGAAGATGGAGCCTTCACAAATGAGATTTGTACCCTGATATGAGGCCGCAGAAGAAAAAGCTCATTCTTTCCATCATGCGAGGATACAAACAGAAGTCTACAACCTGGAAGAGGATCCCCACCTGACCATGCTGGCACCCAGAGCTTAAACTTCCAGCCTCCAGAATTGTGAGAAATAAATATCTGTTTATAAGCCACTCAGTGGAGAACTTCATTACAGCAGCCCACAGACTGTGATACTTTATTTAATCATATTTGATCATTCATGAAAAATTAGCAAGTCGTTTTGTAGGGTATAGCTTCTAAGATCATGAGATCTAAGATCATGTGACATCGGGGATCAGCCTGCCTAGATAATATCATGAAGTCTTCCTCTTCTGTGTTCGGCATTCAATAAAGCCTTAGGTTTTCTACTTCCTCATGAACCATTCTCTCCTTCCCTCTTATCTCCCCATACATGATTCATGTACCTGGGTTTATTCATTTATCCATCAAACGTTACTCACTCAACAAAGCGTGGAGTGGATCTGAAAACCAACATGTTTCTTGCTTCATCTCTAAGTCTTTTGTTTAATGAAAAATTCTCTAGTGAAAAGCAAAGCAAGAACTTATTTCTCACATGAAGGGAATTGCTAGTGTGATGAGACATCAGAGGTATTTGGGAGGACTAATTATAAAAGGTCCTGCTTATCTTTACTGACTCTTCCCAAGCAGGAACATCCTTAAGGATTTCGGACTTGCAATCATTACAAAACTTCAATTTTTGTACTAACAAAACACATAAAGAAAAAAATGAGACTGGATAAAGCTAAGACTTGGCATTTGATTTACTGAAGTGTTAAGTAGTCACATTTTACTTTAAATAAATTGGCATCAGTGAAATTAATAGAGGAGAAACAAAACCAGACAGCTGTCTTTGTAGGTTAGATGAGATGGCCGTGGGTCCTTGGATCATCTGTGCATGTAGGTAAATATGTATATGTGTATATATAGGAACAGATGATTTCATAGTGGCATTAATATATTAAAGTAACATCAAAAATTTTGTAAACATTTACTACCTAGATCCCACGTTTAAATCAAAAGATGATCTTGAAATTAGTCATCCATTTACTCAGTCTATGCCACCTACTAATTAAAAACTTTGAAGGAGATTTTCTATGAAACTAGTATTATCATGGTAATTCTCCAATATAATTTTTAAATTGTATACCAAATTAAGTCAACATAAAAAGGCAAACTGGACATGAAATCATGGCTTTAAGGCCTAACATGATTTTAAAGAGTAACTGTGCAACATTTCAGTAAGACAGTTATCTCTCTAAAGCTCACTTTTCTTAGCTATGGACTAGATGGAATAGCAATAGTTCATACCATTATTAATTATATATTTATAATTGTATATATGTCACTTATACAATAAATCATTTATATGTAAATCCATAAGTTTTTATATAAATATTTCGTAACATCAATCTATAACCAGATCTAAAGTCTGTTTTGTACCACATGTTAAGATTGTAGTAGAAAAGGACCTTTCATTACTCTTTTTTCTTTGTTATTCCTTCTTCTCAGCTTTCAGAAAAGTGAATGTCATGTTTCTATGTGATCAGCAGAATTTCTCAGAATCAGCCCATAGTTTTGGTCAAAGCTCCAATTTCAAAATATCACCTTGAAAATTGACATCATACTTATAGCCCAAAAGGCCCTGCTTACAAATTTGTTAGAAAAAAAAACAAGACATGCAAAGTGGTTCCATAATATCAAAGCCAAACTACATCCAGAAAAGAGCTTTTAAACTAATCATGGAGAGTGTATCACAGAGAGGATGGATATATTTAAACAAAGATCTATCAACAGATAAAATTGCTTTTTTGACCAGCATGACAAGTGTAGGCTTCTTGGGTCTTTGCAAAGTATGCCAATGATAAAGCAGTTTATTGTTTTTAAGATTTTATTTATTTATTTATTTATTTATTTATCTATTTATTGGACAGAAAGAGAAAGCACAAGCAGGCAGAGTGGCAGGCAGAGGGAGAGGGAGAAGCCGATTCCTTACTGAGTAAGGAGCCCAATGAGGGGCTCAATCCCAGGACCCTGGCATCATGACCTGAGCCCAAGGCAGATGCTTAACCACTTGAGTCACACAGTCACCCCTATCAAGAAGTTAAATCCTCTCTATGATTTAAAAATATTAAAGAAAGAAATTTAGAAAGGGATTTTCTCAAGTTACTCTGTCTAGATATGTTCAGGGCAGAAGGTCATTGTCTTGGTCCATTCAGGCTGCAATAACAAAGTACCACAGACTGAGTTAACAACAGAAATTTATTGCTCACAATTCTGAAGGTTAGGAAGTCCAGGATCAAGGCACCAGCATGATCAAGTTTTGGAAATGGTCCTTCTCCTGGTTCATAGCTGGTTCCCTCTCATTGTACTCTCACATGTAATAGGGGCTACGGAGCTCTGTGGAGTCTTTCTAGAAGGGCACTAATCTCATTCAGTGAAGGCTCCCATTGATGACCTAATCACTTCCCAAAACCCCCACCTCCTAAAACCATTACATTGGGATATCAACAATTTAGGCAGGTAGGAAGGACATAAATATCAAGAACATAGCAGTCATAAAAAAAAAAAAAGAACATAGCAGTCATAAAGAAATGACAACTTTATGAACATAATTTCTCTGCTCTTATCTCCCAGATTGCTTTCGTAGTCCCTCTGTTAATACTGGGTTTCTTGCTCTTTTTAACAGAGACTTTTACAAAGTGCTTGAAAAGACCTAACCCTTAATTAGCCACTTAATAATACTTCTTCTAGTGTTATTCATCCAAAAGCAAGTCCACCTGAGTAACTCATGAATTCATTCTTTCCTTTCTCAGTTCAACTGATGTAAATAATATAACGGGTAAAAATAGATAACTATATAAATTTTAGGATAGACCCTAATCAAGAAAAATTAATATTTAAGAAATGTATTATTTCAGAAATACTTGCACACCATCATTTAGTGAAATTTAACTTATTTCTGTTACTTGCTATAAGAGGTGGCAAAGTCTTTTAGGAAGGGGGGGTCCAAAAATATAGGAACTGTATAAGAACACCTCTATCAAGAGTGCCATTAATTTGAATGTTACTAATAAAAATATTCTTGGAATTAAAAAGATTTAATTTAAAAACAAGTGTTCTAAAGTATATATTATAAGGCTATACCTTCCGTCATTCTTATAACAAGCCTTCAGGAGAATAAAAATAAGTTCAGAAAGAGGATCACAGATGCTGTTGTGTTTCTCCTTTCGCCTCTCTTTGGAAAGCTCTTTCCCTCATCTCCATATGTCAAAATTTTACCTATATTTTAAGATGCAACTCAAATGTCACTTCTTCCATACATCCTTCCCTAACACTCCTCAAACCCCAGAGGAAGAGGTAATCCTGATAAACTAAGAACTCCTAAAAGAAAAGAATCATGTTTTATTCATCTTTGCATTTATAGCCACTACACTGTCTCTGAAATAGAATAGGTGTTCAGTGAACACAGACTGAGTTGGATTTCTTTTCCCCCCAAATTTGCTCTCCTCTATTGCACTCTATTCCTAATCACTTTTAGTACACTTTCTACTCCCCACCCCAGTTGGTTATTTAGTGTATTATGTCTCCCTGAATAAATTGTAAGGTAACTGAGGGCAGACCCTGTCTTAGTCATTATCTTATCTTTTCCCATTTAGTGACTAGCGTAGTATCTATTCAGGTAAAATACTTAACAAGTATTTGTTGAATGAAGAAATTTATAGACGAAGAAAAAAATAAGTCAAGGAACACTAAAAGAACTCAAAATCCTGGGTTAAATATAATAGGTGTTTAGGGTCCACGCTCCCACTAGAAAAGATATTAGGGGCAGCAAAGTAAATTTTAAGAATCTTTTCAAGGGCTTAGACCTCTTGTATCTGGTTATTTATCTTAAAGGATGCTGCAAGATTATGTCTTTTTAAATTTTTAACTAATTTCCTGTCCTACCTTACCATCTTTAGTGCTATTTTTGACTTTTCATAGCTCTCTGGGGTACAACCACCTTAATACTCTTAAGAATTACCTGCTGTGTTTCCTGATATTTGGTAGTAATGTTAGCATGTCCTCTTATTTCTTGGTGTGTGTATAAGCATGCATTTTATTTGCATAGGTTTATAAGTCTGAAGAGAGCAATGTGTACCCACGTCTTGACTACTTTATTTTATGTAATGTCTTAGCCTTATCTGATAAATTAGTATATTATTGACATTTCTCCATCTCTTTGTAGGGACTCCATTATTTTTTTTAAGAATATAAGATATTCTCTTAAAATTATTCTCTTACTACATGTTCTTATAATAGTACCATATAAAGAAAAGTAATATTGCCTCTATATTTGTACTACATTACTAAATGAGCACAACACCATGATACAGAACAATATTAAATGATTAAGAGAAAATATAGGTAGAGTAAAATTAAAACATCTGAGGGGTGCCTGGGTGTCTTAGTTGTTAAGCGTCTGTCTTCAGCTCAGGTCATGGTCCCAGGGTCCTGGGATTGAGCCCCATGTTAGGCTCCCAGATCAGAGGGGAGCCTGATTCTCCCCCTCCTGGCTGCCTGTATGCTCTCTCTCTTGCTATCTCTCTCTCTCAAGTAAATAAATAAAATCTTTAAAAATAGAAAAAAAATCATCTGAATTTTAACTTCTAAATATCATCAGAAAATTCAATATTTTCATGATTAACTTTGTAGGCTCAAATGCTTTGGAAAGAAATGTCAGTAATAAATTGTCCTAACAGCACAAACAAACAGCTACCTAGATAACCCCAAAGGGAGTGCATAAATTGAATAGATGATCTTTTTTATTTTTCCAACTAAGTTGAAGGTGATTAAGAAGCATTATCCCATGACGATTTAAATAGCATTACTAGAGGGACCAATTTCAGATGGCAGGATTTCTTCAAATAGAGAATCAGTATTGGAAATGTTGATTCACTGCACCAAAATGTCATGGGTGAAATATTAACTTAACAAAAACAATAACAGTTCTGGGAATGATCTATGTCTATGGATGCTTAAGGAATTGTTTATCTGGAATTAGTACCCATGGTAAGTATTTTTACACCTACATACATTTTGTGGCATGATAACTATATCTTAGTGCATATCACTATAGTACTAAATAAACAGAAATATTATCTGGCTCAAGACCCACTGAAGACTTTTGATTATACTTACCATTTATTATTTATATTGTGCTACAGATATATTCTACTCTTTACAGAAAGCTGAAGGCTAGACAAAGTCAGAGAATAAAATAACTCCGGTTTGATTGCATATACCTTAAAGCCCTCTAAGGATAAGCAGGAGGAAATGTAGAGAGACTTATGAAGCTCATGCCAAAAAAGTAGCTATTGTAATATAACTCAAAACTGGGCATAAGATATGTGAGAGGAAGGAGTCAAGTAGATGGGATCAATCAATGATTTACACATGGTGCCCTTATTTGTTCCAAAGCATCAAGACTTTCCTGTCAGTTAAAGCAATGAAAAACTCCAACTCTAAATATTTAGAATGGAATAAGACTGTAAGAAATGATGAAACTATAAATGAGCTTATATGTGGCAAAGAGGTGGATACACTCATATAGCTAAAAGAAAAGAAGGGTTGGGAGGGGAGGAGTATTTGTTTACACACTAGCGTAGACTGAGGCTTTTACAGATGGTATGTGCATCTGCCAACATGCGTTTGAGTTATTTCAAGTGGTTTACTGCACCCCCACACAGAATGATCGCATTCATTAATATGAGAACTGGTTACCATTTTCTTACTGTTGGCATTCACTTTTAGAATAAAGTCTCTAATTGAGTTCAGTTCATCTTTATATATCTAAGTAAAAAGAAATGGGAGGAAAAAGCAATGAAAACATCCTTATTTCCTTTTTCTTTCTTGCAGCTTACCTTTGCAAAGAGAGAGGCAATAGAAAGGTGATTGTATTTTGTCCATTTGTAATCATTTCTTTTGGAAAAGATACCCCTCAGGGGACTCAACATAATTAATACTAATTTAACATATAAAATGAAAATAAAGAAGAGAAGAACCAAATCAAAGCAAGGTACATAATAATCAGGAAATTGAAAAGTTCACAGTGTTATAGACAGTGTACTAAATTAGGAATTTAAAAAGCTGGGGCCTAATACCAGTTTTGCAACGGTCTAGTTATATAGCTTTGGACAACTCATTAAATTTTTTTGGTTACCATTTCCTCATGTACTAAATGAAGATGCTGAGCAAAATGCTCTTTTTTTATGGGTAGACCCTCCTAAAATGGGACACAGCCATATCTCATAAATGTAGCTCATCATTCTTTCATCCTTCCTTCTGCTCATACACTCAAATTTTTAAAATTAAGAGTAAAACCTAGGTCTCTTTTACTTTACTTCTGAAAATCAAAGTTAATATCATCTGTCATCAAGAAAATCATGGTTATTTAGTCATATACATAGTGACACCAAAATAAGTGTAAAATATATAAGCTCATTTCACATCTCAACATTAATCTTTATTTTGTATCCTTCTTTGTTATTAGCTTTTGAAGATTCAGTGAAAAACAAATGAGTGAAGGACATTGTGTTTCTTTATCTGACAGTAGTTAAGAGACTCTAAGGGTTACAAGAAATAGAGAGACCACCTATTTTATTTTTGCATAAAGGAATAACCTCCATGACATAACTGAAGAATCGTTAGCAAGCTTCTATCCATATGTTTTTATTATTGGGGAGTGGGACAGTATTCAGGGACAATAGTCAAGAGACTGGATTATTTTTAATAAAAAAATAATTACAAAGTTTCTTTTTAAATTAAGTTATGACTTCCAGTGATATTTTCTGCTACTGAATTATGATTCATTATTTGGCTAAAAACAGTACAAAAATGCATATGGACAGTGGTAGACAGAATAATGTCCTCCCCAATGATGTTCACATCCTAATCCCCAGAAACTGTGAATATGTTTGTTACCTTACTTGGCCAAATGTGACTAAATTAAAAATTCTGAGATGGGAACATTCTTAAATTTTCTGATGGACCCAATGTAATAAAAAGGACCTTATAAGAGGATGGCTGGATGCTTAGAATCAGAAAAAGGAGAGAGGATTACAGAACAGAGACTGGAGGGAGTCACTTTAAAGATGGAAGAAGGGGCCAAAAGCCAAGGAATGTGGGCTGCCTCTAGAAACTGGACAGCCAAGAAAATGGATGCCTCTCTACAGACTCCAGCAAGGAATACAGCCTTGTTAACACTTCAGTTTTAACCTCAGAGAACTTCATATCTCTGTTCTCTAGAACTGTAGGACACCAAACTTGTGTTGTTTTAAACCACTAAGTTTAGGGTAATGCCTTATAGCAGCGATAGGAAACTAATACATGATTCTAGATGACAGTAATTACTACATAAGCATGAAACATAAGTCAGCCAAATAACGCTACAGTCTGTGCTTGTGAATATTAACATTAGAGAAACAATAGATGTAAAATTATAGGGAGTTATAAAAAATAAAGTTAGATAATATAGAAATGAAAAATTATTTAAAAAGAAGACTAATTAGATTATTCATAACCTTAATTTAATTACATGATAGATAACCATTTTCCCTAGCTGACATTTATAAGATACAAGTGAGTCTTTCAGTTGTTGTTAGGTAAAATCTGCCTATAGAATCTCACTCTCAATCTAAGAATTAAGTGGTTGTCATTTCATTTCTTTGCCAACCCAGGATCTTAAAAGCATTTGATGCCACATTCTTTGGATTTGTCATCTATAGTGAAATCACAAATAAATTGTCTACTTATGATTTAGTAAAATGATGAAGGCAGCTCCTTGTTTTCATCAGTCAAATTTGATTTAACAAAGGCACTTGTATGTCTTTAGATGAAAGCAATTTTGTTTAGAGAACCAATGCATGTTACACAATAAAGGCATGGTCAAACATGATGATTGTTTAATGATATTCCACAACGTATAAGCAAGTGTGCAGTTGAAGAAGAAAATTGTGTTGTTGAATTTGCTTATTTAATTTTAAATAATTGGGATTTGGTTTTAGCTTTAGAAAAAAATACAAAGTGAAGAAAATAATTAGTCTAGAAATTAATTACTCTCAATTATCTTAATTAATACATGTTATATTTATATTACATTCATATTAGGATAAATTTTCAACAAACACTCATGCCTGGCAATATTGTAGGAATTGGAGATAAAATAATTTTTAAAAGGTATATAGTTACTACTCTCAAAAAGCCCTTAATGTTTTCTACCAGAGAACTCAATCAGGTATATTAATAATTATAGTACTACCTATGTCCTATAACAGATACTTGCATCTGACACAAGTCAGGGATAGAGGAACATCTACAGCAGGCTAGGCATAAGAAAAAATTTCCTGGGGGGAGTGATGCTTAAAGGAAGATCAGCAAGACAATGAAGGAAGAAAGGGGCTTTCATTAAAAAGCAACTCATATGAAGTCACAGAGATATAAAAAAGCATGTGAAATACTTTAGAACTTTCAACAGGACTTGAGTTCTTCTACTACTAATTTTATGAGAAGTAGGTGAAGTTAATGAAAAAGAGAGCTATTGGTAGCATTAAAATGGTAGAAAATGATTACCTAAAGTGTCCGAGATTTGACCTATACCGGATTTAAACATATTTCTAGCCTTTAATTACCTTAACCCAAAACAAAGAAATAAAACACAATGTAGTTGTATTACTGTAGTTAGAGTTATACAAAGAAACAAAATCAACAGGATGTGTAGGGGTGTGTGTATGTGTGTGTGTGTGTGTGTGCACATGCGTGTGAGTGCACTCATGTGCCTATATATATATATGAATATATATCATACATAATATATAAAAATATTGATGATGAGGAATTGGCTCACACAATGGATATTTCCCCAGACCAGCAGTCAGCCAAGGAAAGACCCAGAAAAGCCCATGGTGTCAATCCAATCCAAAAGCCTATATGCTCAAGACCTAGAAAGAGCCAATGTTTCCTTTGGAGTTCAAAGATAGGGGGAAAAAATCAATGTCCCAACTCAAAGGCAGTTAGGCAGAAATTTTCTTTTACTAAGTCCTTTATTTCTATTCAGGATGCCAACTGTTTGGGTGAGGCCCACCTACATTAAGGAGAGGAATCTGCTTTACTTAGTATACCGGTTTTCAACTGTCATCCAGAAACACTGTCACAGAGACATTCAAGGTAATGCTTGACCAAATATCTGGGCACACCATGGTTTAGTCAATTTGACACATAAAATTACTTAACATAATAACATTAAAAAATAACATTAAAAATGTTATATATCTAGGCGTCTCTATTTTATCTCTTTCTATCCAATCTCATCTCTAGCTACCTATTTTAATCCTCAAAACGTTAAGTTACTGAGAAGAACCCCAACACATTTTACCCCAACATCTCTATGACTTCATGGTGATTGTCTTTCCCTGCCTAATCCATATCATACTGATTAAGCTCCCCTGTGAACTGTGAATGAAGATTCCTTGCACACTGTGGACTACATCACCACCATCATACATGAAAATTATTCTTACAAGATAATTAAAACTATGATAAATCTTCTTAGAACAAGTCTGTTGCCAAGATAGTCCCCCACACAAATGATCTTCTACTATATTCTGATCTAGTTATAAGATGATTCTGGCTTGGTCAAATTGGCTTGCAATTGGACATCACCTAAAACCATTAGTCAGGTTGCATACTGAATTCAAATCCTATTGACCAGGTTTTTTCACTATGCAAAGGTTTTTTATCTTGGAATTTCTTTCATCTTTATTTTTTGTTTTCCTTCCTTCCTTCTTATTTTATTCCTTTCTCTTTTTTTGTATTCATTCAAAAAAAAAAAAAAAACCACAATAAAACCCCATCATAATGTAAAAGTTGGAGAAGAAAATTTCAAAAAAATGTAAAACTGGTTGCCACGTTGCAACAAAATACCAAATGGCTAGGGTAAGCCTGCTCTTGAAGTTTGGAGCCAGGCGCCAATAACATGACATTTGCATCACCAGGGACTTATGCTGGAAGATTTTCAATGATTTTTAGAATGTCTGCCACACACCTAGTGTTCCTTGGAATCTAAGGATACAGGAGTGACCAATGAAATAAAAGTCTCTGCCCTCATAATGCTTAAAATCTAACTAAAATAACAAACAAATAAGCAAATTGTAGGTCACATGATAACACACTATGTGGAAGGAAAATAAAACAAAGAAGAGTAAGTAAGAGGCAGAGACATGTTGTAAGGTCCCACAATCGTGGGACAAAATAGGTCCCACAATAAACCCAATACTTGAGCTGAGACATGAAGGTGAAGGAGTGAGCCATGGAGATATCTGGAAGAAAAGAGTTCCAAGAACAACAACAACAAAAAATTTTAAGTACAAATTCAGAAAAGCAAAAGCATACAAGTGGCAGGTTTGAGAAAAGGCAAGGAGGCTAGTGAGCAAGGGAAATGAACAAAAAGGAAACTAACAGGAACTGAGATCAGCAGTTTAGCAGGGGAAAGATCCCGTGGATTCCTCTAAGTGGTTTGAAGGAGTCTGTGGGATGGGAAGATACTTGTGTGTTTTGAGCACGGATGTGACATGTTATTTTACTTCTGGTGATAAGGGAAGAAGAGAGACCAGGTGGTATAAAAAATTGAATTAGTGGTGGTAGCTAACAAAATTTATTCAATGAGTTGAAAATTGGCAATGGAAGTTTTTTGGCTTGAGCACTTGGGAAAAAAGAAGTCTCTCAAGATACAAAACCCACTGGGAGAAGAGATCAGAAGTTATATGTTAGAGTTGCTAAGTCTGAAATGCATATTAGATTCTCAGAGTCCATAAACTGAGGGCTTTGGAAGGGAGGGGGATATGGGGTTGGGTGAGGCTGGTGGTGGGTATTATGGAGGGCACGTATTGCATGGAACACTGGGAGTACTGCATAAACAATGAATTTGGAACACTGAAAAAAATAAAATAAAATGGAAAAAATGTCAATTAGATACCTAAGTGTTGTTTTTGAGTAGGCAGTTGGTGTTTAGAGCTCAGTGGAGAGGTCTGAACTACATGTATCATTTTGAGAATCATTAATACATAGATAGTACTCAAGCCCATAAAACTGGAGGGGATAGGTGAGAGAAGTGGCCTGAACACTAATTAAGTCTCAAATATTGAAAGGCAAAACGCTGACGGAAAACTAATAATAGAGACTGAGAATTTATGAAACAGGAGAAAAGTTGGAGAAGATAGTGTCCTGAAAATAATGTGAATGAAATGTCTCAAGGAGAAAAAATATGATTAAATTTTCATACGCTCCAACTGGAACAAGTAATATGAAAATCGAAAATGAATCGTCTTTAGAAAGGGAATCGCTAGTGAGATTGATAAATGGATTCAGTACACTGATGGTGACAAGTCCTCATCTTAATGGGTTTAATAAAGCATAAAGGAAGAATTATAGATAAAAAAAAATATAAATAAGACTTCTGAGGAGTTCTGCCATGAAGAGAAGAGAAATGGGGTAAACCTAGAGGAGGATATGGTATCAGACATGCTTGGTTTTGTTGAGTCTAAAATGGAAGAAATAACACCACGTTGTAATGCTGATAATAATCACAAATAATCATGAATGGTTTTAAATAGGATCACAGAGAATTCTTCTATGGGAACAGGTGGGAAGACAAAGTATGTGTACTAATGTTCTTTGTGGTTTAGATAGGGGAGTGCAGACACATGGAAGCTCTCTTGTCATTGCTTTCATCTTCTCAGTGAAATAGAAAGCATGGTCATCAGCTGAGAGTGATGATGGGTTACTGGTAGAAAGAAGAAAAGAATAATGCCCTGAAAACTGCAATTAGGAGCAAAAAGGACAGCCTTTCCACTGTCAGGCTGTGATAGAGAAGCGTGGCAAAGGGCTTGGGAGTGCCTTAGAGGCAGCTGTCTATTCAGGGGAGAATGAGATTTCAATAAAAGTAAAAAGGTGAAGAAATTTTCAGAGAAGAGAGTAGACATGAGGGAATGTCACTAATGATTGATTGTGAGTTTCTCACATGTTGCTGTCTGCATTAAATCGATAATGAATCTTTCATGTACATTGAAAGACAAGTCTGAGTTTTCCCCAGGAACTAGTTATTTTTTTTCACTGAGTCTATGAAGAAGTTTAGCAAGCTCAGATCTCTCTTGATGTGGAAAACGTACAAAGCCATAAACTAGTTGAAGGGCATTCAACACAGAGTATTATAGAAAGTGAAAAGATGTATCACTTCTTTCCCCCACACTTTGGGCCAGATTTATCTTAGATGTCATAGCACACCCAAGGGAAGACTCAACCACTGAGTCTTCAAAGTTGATATGGTATAACCAGGAAAGACGGGCACAGCTGACAGCCAGTGGGATTGTATATTTTAACCCTATTGGGCGAAAACTCTGCCCTGAAAATTTCCTTGGAACATTTTTGAAGCAACACAAGAAAGTTGTATTGCTGACTGATATGGAGGCTGTCATCCAATTAACAATTTTCCCACATCCATGAGAACATATTGTAATAGTCCCACAAAACACATACAAGAAAACTGGGTTCACTTTTGTTTCTTCCACAAATCCTGAGACCAAAATAAAATCTTATTTCAATGTACTACATTAATGCAAAGAAATTTGTAGTTTTTTATATTCAGCAATTTATTTCTGCTCTAGCATATGTCTAAAGGAGACATGGCTCACATATGTCTTTTAATCTATTATACAATGTCTTTCTAATTATCCAAAAAACATAACAGAAGAAAAATGTTAAGTTTAATTTTATATGACTAAAGCAAGCAAAGGAAAAAAATAAAAAGATCCATGTGAGATTCTTCTCATTTTCTTGCTATTAGTTAACACTGTAATAGAATAAAGGGAATTGTAAGGTAATATAACGATGTTGAAATAAAAATCCGGAAATAGAAAAATTAAAACGTGCTGATGTATTTGTGCATATGTGTGCTTGTGTGTAAAGAAGGGGAAGTTTCATCTGGCAACTACTAAAGTAAAACTTCAACCATCAAAACTTATTACATAAATTATATAAATCAACAGCATGAATTATAAAATATTTTAAATGTAGCTTGATTATTTCCAATTCACATAATAATCTTAGTCCCACAAATTTTACTTGAACTGTTGCCTAATAGAAAGCTTTAGAACTCATTGAAAAAATAGATGAGATCACTTTCAAATTATCCTATCAATTAAATGAGCACGGGTGATTTAAATTACCCATCAAAAAACTGTTTATAATAAAAAAGCTTCCTTCCTTCCTTCCTTGCTTTTCTGCCTTTTTTTTCCTTTTATGCAAAGAAAACACTATTTTTAACCTCTATCATAGTTACTATATGATCCAAATGATGGGAAATTGCAGTAAATAACATTCTTGATTGAAATTATAAGAAATTATGTGCTTTCCTTGAAGCATGTTACTTCTGTCTAAATCATGTATTTCTTGGTATTATGGGAAAATAATATCTCCCTCATGGGACTACATGAAGGTTAAATAGCATTTTGAAGCACCAAGTCCGCTACTTAGCATTTAGTAAGTGCTAAATGAATGGCAGCTTATTTTTCAGTAATTAGTGTTCAAAAACTTTGTGCTGTATGTCCTACTTCTTAACTAATGTAATGATCTGTAACCTGACATTATTCATTCAGTTCACCTTATCCAATTTTACAAGATTTCCAATATATCTTATGAAAAAATAAAAGATATCTATTCTTTTCAGAAACTCTACCTACTTCTGGCACCATTCTCATAAAGTTTTGTTTTTTTTTTTTTTTTTTAAGATTATCTTTTGAAGGAGTGGTGTGAACATGTTAATATTTAGAACAAAAGAAAAAAAAAAGAAAGTATTTTACAAAGACCCTTCAAAATAGGAAAGGCTATGTCTGTGGGAATAAATCGAGTGTAATTATTTTTTTAAAAAGATAATAACCAATGATTTCCCATAGTATTAACAAACAAGGACTGGAAGGAGGCAATTTTATAGGTTCTACCCTTACTCATTTACAGCTCATCTCTCATCCCTTGAACAAAGCTTGTTGTGTTGAAATGCTTTTGCAGAAAGTAAGACAGAATTGAACAAATGCCTCCTAAGGCCTCTTCCAGGGCGGGGATATATGGTGTCTCATTTCAACAAATCTTTGCAAAGCACATGTTCATTCAGGCCCCCCACATGCTGTGATTTTAGTTTGTTCCAATTTTCTATGCTCTTTTTTGTAAGCATGTCCATTTGGTGTTTGTCTAGAATCATAGTCCGTGTTCATGAAAAAGAGAAATACACACAGATCTAAATTTCAGTTAACCGTGGTCCAGCTTTTTAGCAAAATAAAATATCTCAACTTGGAGATTCATTAAAGATGTGAGAATAGAATAAAATCAGTCACTGGATCATCTGAGAACTTTTAAAGTGAGAATGTTGAGAATGAGGAAAAGGTTGATTAAAATTCCCAATTGAATATTGTTTAGTTACCAATCATTTTGGACTCTTCCATTTTAATAAAGGATGTTAATTCTACCACTAACACAGTTGTTAAAACATAGTTTGTATACCTAACATTGAAATTTTTACAGAGTAAAATTTCTTGTTTACTATTACCCAAATTTTATTGAAAGCATTGTTAAGAGCAAATAACTCAGGGAAGGTTGTTTGAATATAACAATATGTAAGGCCAGACTGTCCATGAAATAGAGATATATACTGCAATGGCTCCCTCTTCTTCATTACATAGTTCTTAACAAAGTGTATTTTACATTAGGCAAAGTAGGTCTATTTATAAATGTATAAAGGATTTTAAGATCCTCAATAAATAGGGGAAGGATGGAAAAGTTATCCTTCTTGGAGTCCAACATATAATAAAACCTTCATTTTTTTTTTTAGTTTAAAGAATATAGCATGGTAGCTAAAAATTCATGAGATAGAATTGAATTTGATCAAGAGTTTCTCCTTATTAGCCATGGAACCTTGAGAAATTAATCTCTACAAACTCCATTTTACTGATATATAAATCCAGGGTAAAGTGAAACATATCTCATAAGATTGTGTGGGGAAGTATATGAGATATTTCCTGGAAGTATCTGAAACACAGTAAGATAAGGACAATAAAGATGTTATTACCAATTATAGCCTGATGGCTAATTATATTATTAGTATTAGTACATTTATGTGTGTAACTCATAAAATATAAAATACACACATATATGTGTAACCTCTTTTTAGGTTACCCATTATGTAAGCCCTCTCCATCTGAGCATTTCACAGAGTAGAAAAGGAGTGGGTGCAGCTAACAATCAGCAGTAGTCTGTCCACTCCTGGGCATCCATCCAATGACCAGATGGTCACTACAATCCACCTGGACACATTTAATTCTCCTGCACATAATACCAGGTCAGAGTTCCATAAGTGGGATTTAACCATAAAACAAAGTAATTGGAAATTAGCTAATTATATATTAGGTAAATTTATCTTAAAAGACTAATGAAAAATCTAAACAAACACATATCACTAATTACAAATTACATTGTGACCTAGTGTCTGGGGAAGTTCTATCTCTTAATCATATGTCCTTTTCTGTCTTGTCTTATTACTTTTTCAAAGAGCTTAAAATGCCCCATTGAAATAATGTTCACTAAAGTACAGTTATTCTTTTGTTAACTTATAGCAAATTCTTTAATGTTGCTCCTCATTCCTCCTGTACTTTCCTTCCTACATGGCTTTCTTTTATGCTCTTTCTGTCATTGTTATATATTGTGTTCGCCTCCTTTGACAATTCTCTGTATATGCATATCCCATTGTTTCTTGTGTTCTCCTAAATATTTTTTTTCCTTAAGAGTGTATCTTCTAAGCAATGAGTCACATTCTGCTGCCTTTCTCTTACTTTTATTATCTCTTTTTGATAATTTCCATCTGTATGAAAACAACAATCTGTAATGAAATCATTGTGTTATTTGTGTTACAAGCATTAATAATAAGTGGTTTCCATTTTTCTGTGACAATGGGACAATGGTCACTTACAGTTCCAAATGGCTTTTTGTTGACTGAAATGGGGCTATTTTTATCCTCAAGAAACATTGATAGTTTTTTTTTGGTGGGGGGGAGAAGACTGGCTATATATAAATCAGAAAACCACCCCCTAAAAAAGGGTTCTTTTAGGGGGCATCTGGGTGGCTCAGTGGGTTAAGCCTCTGCCTTCGGCTCAGGTCATGATTTCAGGGTCCTGGGATGGAGCCCAGCATCGGGTTCTCTGCTCAGCTGGGAGCCTGCTTCCTCCTCTCTCTCTGCCTGCCTCTCTGAATACTTGTGATCTCTGTCTGTCAAATAAATAAATAAAATCTTTTAAAAAAATGTTTCCTTTAGGGAACAAAGCAAATTATTTCAGTTATTTTGTGAACTTCTCTACCTATAGGAAAATGACATAATTCAAAAACAAAACAAAATAAAACTTTTTAAAAAGTGTTTCCTTTTGGACATTCTTTAATGTCCAAAGGCTGTTCCTTATGGTTCCATAGAGGTAAAAACCTCAGTGCACAAATAATAAGCTAAAATTCATTTTAAAAATTTAAAGCATACATGTGATTTAGCCTAACAACTACTTTCTGGCCATGGGACTAAGTAACTACATTGCGGTGCCAATTTAAATGTTAATCCAAATACTATGGGGTAATATCTACATTTGCACACATAATTGTCTCCAAATAGTAACTGCCTGGAAGAAATACAGATATGGAGTTAATTTAGATCACTGAAATAATCTGCTTCTATGGAACAGGGAGAATCACATGCTTTTGTCTGTAAAGTACTTTAATCTGTAAAGTACATCCCGATGTGGAGCATCTATTGATAACTTCATACTGACTCCCCATTAGTTAGAGTTGATTCATAATCAACTCAGTAGACAAGTTCCACGGTAGGGGTGACAGAGCAAGAGCCTTTCTGACATCATCAGCAGGGGCATCAGCAACATGAAAAACAACAAAGACATGAAGCTCTTTTACTGAATTTCCTCTTCTTGAAAGGACGACTGAGGGACCATGTAGAAAAAATAGAGTTATTTCTCATTTCTTATTCACCCTCCATCTTGTTTCAAAGAACATGCTTCAAGAGGATGTTAAGGGAGTCCCTGGTTCATCGGGCTTACAGTCTAGTTGTGGAACAGACTGAATTAAGAATAGATAAATAAAGAGAAAAATGACATATATTTGCAAATTGTCCGTCAGAAGACTGAGTCAAAGTACAGGCATAAGGAAGTGTTAGAGTTATGTAGCATTAGTTGACCCTGTCAGGGTTAGATTAAAGCAGAACCCCTGCATCAAAAAATGCACCAGAAGCACAATAATAAAGTCACAAGACATTATAGGTCCTTACCACATGGGTAAGAGGAAGTTTATAACATCTCCACAGTGGCATAAAGATAAAATTATGGATGGAGCAACACTGATGCAATGTCCAAAACTAAAGAAAATAAGGGTACCATTGGGACAACTGAGGTGTCAGAATCTTTAAGGCATTATCTCTATAACTCCAAAATCATGAGATCTGGGGAATGACACCAAAATATTTCCAGTATCATTACAGCTCCTAAAATTAGTTAACTATGAATAAACTGATTTTAAGCAATATATTTTATACAGAAATACCCCAAACCCTAGAAGACATTAAATCATGCATTCATGCACTAATTTACTTCACAACCATGAGTAAAATACTAGTCATTGACAAGGAAGCATAAAACCTAGACTCAGCAAGTGAAAATATCTAAGCAATAATTGCTAATTTTGTCAAATATTTTTTGAGCACCTGTCATGTTCCAGGCACTAAATCCTTTATTAGTGGTATAGAATCTGTGTGAGCTAACAGAAATGAAAAGCACTATCAGAGAGTCAAGAAAATACTGTATACCTGTGACATGAACTGGGTCTTGAAGCTGAGCAGAAAGGAATTTGGCAAGTGAACAACAAACCTTAGAATGTAGTGATCTTTTGTAAGAGTAGAAAGTTTAGGCTGCGTGATTTCAAAAGCCCTGGGAAAACATTAAGTCAGAGCAAGTTTATTTTCCATCTGTTCCTCTTACCGAAACCTTCAAGAATCCTAAATTTTCTTCAGAAAAAAATGTGGCATTCCACGTAGAATCCTCCACACAGTCATCTCATCTCTCTTTCTAGTCCCTTGACACTTTCTGCCATAGCTCTACCAAAATATGTACTATTGAAAACTATCTATGCTTTTAGAGTTTCCATTTCTTCATACTGTGATTTTTTTTTTTTTTTTTTTTTTTTTTTTTTTTTTTTTTTTTTTTTTTTGCTTTGAAGACCAATATTTCTACTCTTTAACTCTTAAAAGCTATTGACCCTTCAGTTTCACTTTGCCTGGAAAGAATTTGCTTTTTCTTCCATGGAACCACAGAACTTTGTTTTTATTTTTGCTGTAACATTTAAAGAGCCCAATTTTTCGAGTCGCTTGGTATGTGTGAGACTCCCTCATGAATGTCATGAGATGAAATCTGACGTTCTTAATTTTTGCAACCACCCCAGAGGAGGCACAAAGTAGCTTCTCAGTAAGTGGTTGTTGCATGAACTAAAACTGATACATCTAGAAACTCACTTTTTGTGATACAAACAGTCCAAATTCAGTAAAGCAACGCTTGTTCTCTCCAAGTGAGAGGGATCTCAACTTTTCAGCATAGAGATGATTTTAGAAAATAATTAATCTTATAAAACAAAATGTAGATCTTCCTCTTTCTAACAGTTGCAGACCCTTCATATCAAGGACCAACACAGCAAAAAGTACTGGACAGCAGCCCAGACCACTGAAGTTCTAGTCCTGGGTCACCAGTGTTGACTCAACAGCATACCTTCAATGAGCTCTCTGGAATTCAACGTCTTCATAAGAAAATAAAGAGGTTGGATTCAGTCATGTCTAAAATGTTCCCCAGAATAACAACCAGACCAACAGTAGGCTTTAGTCTATCTCAAGAATTGCCCAATGAAAGATAATAAACCTTTCAACCGGATAAGATAATCCACTGGAAAAAATATTCATTAAATGGAAAAAGAAATACATTTTGTATATCAAGATCATTGCACTAGTTTTCTATTTCTGCCGCTGAAGTGCATGAAGAATAGCAAACTTACAATATTATCATAAAGATGTCTGATATTTAAAAAGGCACAATTTCCAATATAAACAAAGGTTTTAAATATCCTCCTAGAAATATCACAGGATGGTCCTCTGTGGGACAGTAACATCCAGCCTCCCCAAGGAACAATAGGTGTCATATCACCATTACTTTTTCAAAGGACTATGAAAGCAGTAAAATTAAATGTCAGGGACTTGAAACAAACTGAACGATAAACTTAAAAAATATCAGTTATGCCACATTGTTATAGATATGCAGAGATAAAAATCCAATTTAAAAAATATTTTCTGATGGGTAACCTGGGTGACTGTCAGTTAAGTGACTGGCTCTTGGTTTTGGCTCAGATCATGATCTGAGGGTCATGGGATCTCGTCCTGCATCAGGCTCTGTGCTCAACTCAATACATAGTCTGCTTGGGGCGTTTTCCCCTCTTTCTCTCCCCTCCTCTGCCCACCCCCTCACTTATATCCACCTGTGTGTGAGTTCTCTCATGCTCTCTCTCAAATAAAATATTTTAATAATATTTACTGAACTATGAACTCAACAGTTGACTTTTTAAAATTTATCTTAAAGTCAAGTTTAGGAACACACACACATCCGCAGTGTATGCACACAAAAACATACACCTAAAATACTTAAAACAAAACTAAATTAGATTTCATCCTACTGGCATATAAATTACATAAAAGAAAGCTATTCCTCTATTTCCCTTTGGAATATTTCTCATGCTCCTAACAACCTACCTCAAAATAAATTTAAAAAATAAAAATAAAAAATGATCTGACCAAATTAAGATGTTTCTGTTAGCTCTATTCCTGAACTATAGCATCATCCTGGACATCTCTTGCTCATGCTAAAGGCTGATCTGATTTGGCCTCAAATATAGTTTTAATGTTGAAAATAATACTATATACTTCAATTAAATCATTTATTCAACAAACATCTAAATTGAATATAGAAGTTGTTTTGGTTTACTTCAAGTTTTCAGAACTTTGAAACTTTTTCTTTTTGTAAAATAGTAAGAATGCAGTCTGGAGGGACACCTAGGTAGCTCAGTTGGTTAAGCATCTGCCTTCAGCTCAGGTCATGATACCATGGTCCTGGGATTGAGCCCAAATCAGGCTTCCCGCTCAGCGGGATGCCTACTTCTCCCTCTCCCTATCCCCTTGTATTCTCTCTCTTGCTGTCTCTCTCTCTCTCTGTCAAAATTCAAATAAAATCTTAAAAAAAAAAAAAAAGAATGCAGTCTGGTCATCAGAGGTGTGTCAATGAGTGTGGCTATTTTCTAATTAGTAATAAGGAAATGATTTTACCAAAACAGTGTGTGGTGGGGGAGGGGCTGACTTGAAAATGAGGTTCTGGCATTCTGAAGTCTTCACAACTATTTCAGGATAAATTGCCATTCCACATTTCACATTTGGCTGAATACAGTTGAAAAGAAAAGCCTAGGGTCCTCCTAAATCCTAATGCATGAGTTATCTCAAATCCCCTTCTCCCTAATCTCACATTCAAGTGATCACCAATCCCTTTCATATCTGCACTATTAATCTGACTTAAATCTGCCCTGCCACTCCAATTCTTCTGTGGCTGCCCTAGCTCAGGACCTCATTTCCTTTCACCGGGACCAGAACAATTGATGCCTACTTGTCTCCAACACTCTATTTTCTCGGTACATCCTCAGCACTGCTCTCAGCATAATCTTTCTGACAATGGCTGAAAATGTTAATTATTTCAGAATCTTAATCAAAAGCCTTGAAAACATTTTCATTATCTCAGAATCTAAACTCCTTCTCTTGCATGCAACTTTTATC
The DNA here is from genome assembly GCF_022355385.1 of Mustela nigripes. Lineage (NCBI taxonomy): Eukaryota > Metazoa > Chordata > Mammalia > Carnivora > Mustelidae > Mustela > Mustela nigripes. The sequence goes on along the minus strand of NC_081570.1, from coordinate 87,176,759 downwards.
ATCTGGTTATACATTGTTCATCTCCCATCACTCAGCGACCCCACATATGATGCCTAGCAGTAATGTACTTAAAAATTCAAAACAAGATTTTATGCAGTGCCATCTTCTACTTAAATGCATAAGTTTTTCCTTCTTATGGGAATATCCTCCTCCCCAAGTTATTCTACCTTGCAAATTCCTACCTGTGCTTCTACTTAAACTAGTCCTCTGTGTGAATCTTACTCTAGCAGAAAATTTGGGGAATTCCTTTTCTTCCTTTGTATTTTGGAAAGTCATTACAAAAGCTATTTTTATTATAATCTTCCTATGTTTGTGCTTGCTTCCCCATGAGAAAGTAAGAATCTTAAAGATGTGAATCAGTGTCCTGTGTTCATTATTTACATCCCCAGAGCCTGGCAAAATGCCTGACAGGAAGCAGATACACCAGTAAATGTTTATTAAGAAAGGAAAGAAGAGAAAGGAGAGAGGAAAGCAGGAGCGACAGATGGAAGAGAGAAAGGAAAGAAGTAATTCTTTAGTAGGGAATAGTGTTTAGATAAAACATTATCTTCTCCCCCTTCTCCCCATCCCCTACCCCAAATATTTGTTATAGTAATACCGTAAGACAATAAATACCAAGAAAAATGTTAAAATGAAAGAAAATATGAAGAGTCTGTTGTGACGAAACAGCAACCTCTAGCCTGAAAGGTACATGAGGGGACCCTGAGTGAACCCAGGTGTCCACAAAAATCCCAGACCTCCCTTGCTAATTTAGGAAGAGGGATAAGAAGCTCCCATTTTTTAAAAGATTTATTTATTTAAGAGAGAGTATGTGTGTGGATGGAGGAGAGGGGAGAGGCAGAGAAAAGCATCCCAAGCAGACTTCCCAAGGAGTGCAGAGCCTGAGATGGGGCTCAATCTCGGGACTCTGAGATCATGACCTAAGTTAAAACCAAGACTCTGAAGCTTAACAGACTGAGCCACCCAGGTGTCCCAAGAAGCTCCCATTTTTATTTAATTCTCCATCTAGAAATACCACTTCCTTTATTCTACTCCCAGTATTTTTTCATGGCTCTGACTCACTTTTTTTCACCATGATTCTGAAGCTGACACCCTCCTCCCAGACTTTCATGTAGCATATTCTATGTAGAGGGGGAAAAAAAAAAAAAAACAGCCCAAACGGGAATAAAATCAATAAGAAGGCAAATCCAAAAAAGATTTATGCTCATGGATGACATTACTGATTGCTGGACCTAGAAATAGAAAATTCCATCGAAGACGTTAGAATTGGCTGCATATTTTTGAAGTCTGAATAAGTCAGAAAGGAAATGGATCCTTTAAATGAAGAAAAAATCTTAAGTACTTTGACTAAACTATTCCATAACCTTTAATTGGGTACCTCTTTGAATAGGTCAAGATGCTTGGCCCTTTATGAGAATAATGAGAAATGTAAGACATGGCTTCTCTAGTTCACAAGCCAAGAACAAAAATAGTCCTACGACATGAAGGCTGCTCCCTCTTGTTCACCAATGCCATTGCTAAAAGAGCAACTGGAAAACTCAGAGAACTGGTAAACCTTGAAGGAGAGACTGGAGAAGCAATAAACATGCAGAGAAAGTCCCAGTGGGGCTGCCCCAGGCAGGAGTGTTGCCAGTTTACATTTCTAGTATCTCTGCTTCCTGATTTCACTTGACTTCCATGTTATCCTTACTATAATTCTACTAATCAAGAAATTCATGATGAAGTCATCATCCTTTGAAAACGACAATTATCTCCAAGAACGCTACAGAGCTAGCTATTGCTTTCTGTTAACCCATAAGTGGAGTTTATTCAATCATATAGCATTGTCCCTTTCAGACTGAAGTTATTCAGAGCTTGGACCAATTTGAGTAGGAGGAGCAGCTAATGTGAAGGCAACGGGAGGACCCAGTAGTGCAGGAGGAGTTAGTTTTATTTCTGTCTTTTCCAAAGAGTAGCCTTATGACAGCACGGATACACATACCAATGGGGAAGGAGTTCTAAAGCCATTTTCTTTCCTTAACAATCAGAGAGAAAGTCTTCTTCCCTCTCATTAAGCTCCTTTTACTCAATGGCCCCTGACCCAGAACTAAAATTAGTGCTATATATTAGCTATGTTGTGGATTTAATAGGATACTGTGTGTTAGTCAGAAAACCTCAGCTTCTTTCAGATTATCGTTTCTATGAAAGCTATGTTCTCTGCATTCCAATTGAATGACTTGGAAATCTCTTGAAACATAATTATTTATGATGTGATATTTTCCTATCTATGAGTAAGGTAACTGTGAATAAAAATCATAAGATCACTGAAGTTGGTGCCAAACATATTGTGTAGACAGAAATGTCTAACATATTGTGTTAGACAGAGAAGGTATAAACTCATAGAATTAAGACACTCTTAAAATACAAGGAATCACATAAAGTTATATGTCATCCTTTCCAGTGTGCAAGCTTGTAATACCTGGACAGGATGACAACCTCTGGTTTTGTTGCCTCTTCCCACCTTGTTGCAGTCAGGGCATCATGAAACTACTATTAAATGAACAAAATAAACCAGCTGGCTAGCTGACTTCCTGAAACTTGAAACACACAAATTAGGGGCCTCCAAACATGCTTCATCCAAGAGCAACGGGCAACTAACTTCAATGAAAAGCTGAAAAGAGGGGCACCTGGGTGGCTCAGTGGTTAAACCGCTGCCTTCGGCTTGGGTGATGATCCCAGGGTCCTGGGATCGAGCCCCACATCGGGCGCTCTGCTCAGCAGGGAGCCTGCTTCCTCCTCTCTCTCTCTGCCTGCCTCTCTGCCTACTTACGATCTCTGTCTGTCAAATAAATAAATAAATAAAATCTTTAAAAAAAAAAAAAGGTAAAAAGAATAAAAGAAGATCCTGGGAGCTGAAGGAAGGGGACTGTGAACAATGACTGACACACAGCAACCACCCAAACACCTGTAAAGGAAAAAGAGTTAGGCTTACTTAGATCAGCACTATTATTCAGAAGTATTGGGATGGGAAAATATAGTCTAGCATAGGAATGGAAACTGAACTTCCATTAGTGTAACTTTTATAACAGGGTTCCCAAGGAACCTTCTTTTTCTGCTAAGTTATGTCACTCCCAGGCCACATCCTTAAAATGGATGGTATGTACTTCTCTAGTCCTCTTGCCATTTTCCCTTTCTTACTGACTATGGTATAAATGATAAGGCAGGACCTTTAGCAACTACCTCAGATCCAAAGAGGAAAGCTGTGTGTAAGTGATTAGCAAAACTTCTACCACTCTAGCCCCGGATAACTAACATTTGACTGCTGCATAAGGGAGAAGTAAACTTCTACCTTGCTTAAGCTATTTCTTGTCTTTTTGATACACCAGCTTAGACCTCACTCTATCAAAGGAAAGTAGAAGGCAAACCAAATACAACCAGAGAGGTCATGGTATTTGGGTGTTAGTCAAAATTAAACTGGAAGCTGTTACAGACTTTAAAGAATAAGGAAGACATTAAAATAAAAAACAAAAACAAAAACAGGGCGCCTGGATGGCTCAGTTGGTTAAGTGTCTGCCTTCAGCTCAGGTCATGATTCCAGAGTCCTGGAATCAAGCCCTGCACCAGGCTCTTTCTCAGTGGGGAGCCTACTTCTCCCTCTCCTTCTGCCCCTCCCCCACCACTCATGCTTTCTCTCTTGCTTGCTCTCACTCTTAAATAAATGAATAAATAAATAAATTACATATATATATATATATACATGGAAGACACTTATAAATAGGTATCAGTAGACAGTTGGATTAGAGCTCAAAGATATAAGCAAATGCAAATTAGTGAGTAGTTCAAATATAGGTAGTTCCTGAAATCCTGAATGTGTATTAGATCCCAAAAGAATTAGTATAGCAGATAAAAAAAGGACAGGTCAGTGTAAGCTAGAGGAACTCCAATATGAATAGAAATTGGTGGAAGTTAATTAACAAACAGGACAGCGAAGTAATAGCCAGAGAGGTAGAGAAATAAAACATTAATGAAATTACAGTATTTGCCTTAATCTCCACAGCAAACATTCAGAACATTTTTCTTTGGGAACTTATATTCATTTTCATATGTGAATTTCATCTAATTGCCATATAAAAGAAACATATTCAACTAAAATAAGACTAACAATAAAAAAAGGAACAGTACTTGAAATATACATATATCCCTCAAATTTCAGAAGCTCATATATAATTAAGCCCTCATATGAGTGTGTTAAAATGAGTGTGTGAAAATAAGAAAATGCCAAGCCAAAATATCATTATTATTATTATTTAAAATATTTTATTTATTTATTTGGCAGACAGAGATCACAAGTAGACAGAGAGAGGAGGAAGCAGGTTCCCCACTGAGCAGAGAACCCGATGTGGGGCTCGATCCCAGGACCCTGGGATCATAATCTGAGCTGAAGGTAGAGGCCTCAACCCACTGAGCCACCCAAGCGCCCACCAAGCCAAAATATCCGTAAAGAACTCCAAACACTTTGTTAAGTATAAAACAGAGTGCCAAAACTTAACTCTCTGTTCTCTTGCTTGGACTAATTGGTCTCTCATCTTTTATGTTTTCCCCACACAGATCAGTATACCACAAGAAAATATTTCCTCAGAAACTAAGCCTTTTATCTTTTAGTAAATGGATACCTATCAATCAGAATCCTGGAAAGAAACAGGTGGCAGATTCAAATGAGGAACTTTAATTAAAGATTCATATACCACAGGATTTGAAAGTTAAGGGAACCAACAAGAGATGGCTTAGTGCCTTGGGGCTAACCGCAAAAGTGAGCAAGGACTATTCCAAGCCTAAGAGGGACAGAGAATTAGCAGTTACCTTAACTGGAGAGAAACACACCCATGAGAAAGGTTCACCCAAAATAAACTAGGACTTAGGGAAAAGGCAGAAAGGAATGAATATATCAGCTTCACTTTCCTTCTGACTTCTGATGTCCTACGAGTATCTCCCATTGGCCAAATCCATCCAGGAGTGAATTATTAGCAGCCTTGCTCCAAAACATGCTGCAGGAGAAGGTTAGAGAGTGGATCTGGAGGAGCAAATTGAAAATAGGTACCTCTCCACTATATGAAGATTTTGGTTATAGTATAGTGGTTACTATAAATAAACATGCCATATTATTCAAACTAATGATAGAATAAATTGAAGCAGTGAAAAAAAAATCTTAGCTTTTCCCCAGAATGAGCTATCTGTGAGTTTTGGTATGATACCTAGTGACTCTAAACTCTGCATAAAGACTTAGGACATCTGGGCTTGTACGTGCCTGCCAGATGGTGTGGGATGCTCCAAGATCTGGATAGCTAATTTTACACAATAACTGCTTTTAATAGGAATTTTATATTGAAACCTCTGACATGCTTTTACCAGCAATTGTACTGCCAAGTCTGGCTATAATAAACGTGCATGATTTAATAGCTAATTCCCCAGAAATGTCTTTTTTTTTTTTTTTTTTTTTGCCTTCCCTCAACATCTTTGCCCTGTTTAGCAGCTCACACTTTAATTCTATAACCTTTATCCTTCTTTTGATCCTTTTCTGTCCCAGAGTGGCAGTTCTTATTAACCTGGGCATATACACACACTATAGTGCACTCACTCAGGAGATTTGGAGAACTTTTGCTACAAATAACAAAGTTCTGATTCCTGAGCACTGACGAAATTCCAATGACTACTTCTGTATTTTTTTAACAGCCTTTAATGGCCTTAAGTGTTGCTCCCCCACTAAAAGAGTTGCTATCTGTGTAATTTTCTGGCTATTAAATGGCATCACAATTTAAACAAGTTTTGAATGATCTTCCTCTTTTGAGCCAGACACAGATTTGAGTTGCTTGTACTGTCTCATTTGTTATTTCAGAAATGACCCTTCATACTTTACTATACTTATACTTTACAGGATACACCCCTCATATACATGACAGAGGGATATGGATAAACACCAGTCTCCTTGTAGGCTTGCCTTTCATCTTATCTAGTTTTTATTTTCCTCCCTTGGCTTCTACCAACTTGTTTAAAATAAAGATGCATTTCTCCTGAATACTGGCATGTTGATTTCCCTGTATTGAATTTTATTTTCTTTTATTCAGAATTAAATAAGTTCTTACAGAAATGATCAGCTTTCAAGGAATGAAGAGCAAAATCCCCAAGGTCCTTCCCTTCATGATTAAGGGGTGAAAATAGCCAATTTTTTTTTTCTAAAACTGGGGGTCAAAAAGTTACAATAGCTTGATAATAGAGAAGGTCCACTCAAAGTTTTTCATATTTTGCCAACAGAAACACAAGGCTTTAATGATGAATGTTTCAAGACATACTGTACTTTCAATTAGTAAATTCTCTACATTAAGTCTTTCACTTCCAAATTAATGAAAACATATTCTACCCTTAATTAACATGTTTTCTACTTCCAATTCTTCAAAAGCCCCTCATTATCCTAAAGATAAAAATTCAAAGCTCAATGTCACACAGAAAACCCGCATACTATTGCCTGATCTCACTCCTTGCCTTTCTTATCCTGCCACCCACTCCATCAATATCCAAGGGTCCCAACATGCTCCTCCTCACACCTCCATGTTTTGGCACTTGCTGTTCGGTTGGCCTGAAATATACACCATGCTCCTCCCAAACCTGCTTTCACACACATTTACCACCACCACCACCATCTACAATCTGCTACAAGACCAATTTAGGAATCCCTCCATGAACTAGCTCAATATAGCTAGCTCAATACTAGCTGAACTGAAGGAACAATCGATGATCAAGTTTATGTCATTGAAAGTGAAAGCCATGCAACATGGTCAATTAATTTTGTTTTTACGATTGTTTTTGAATATCTATCTATCACAGGCACTGTACTAGTTCCTGGAAATATAAACATGAGTAAGAAGAGCCCATAGTTATGCTTCATGGAATAAGTTCACCTCTAAATCAATATTTATAACACATTTGATAACTGCTGTGGTGACAGTATAAAATAATACTAGAAAAAAATCTCTTCTTTTCCACAGTGTCCACTGAGAAACCATTCAGATGAGTGATAGGCCTCCAACCCCATATGAGGAATTTACAGAAGAAATGAATTAAAATCTCTTCCCATCTCTTGGACCCCTCCCTAAGCTGAAGGACGTAGAGTTTCTGAGAGGGGAAATTAAAAAACAACAAAACTCCAAACTGGTGGGGAGATTTCTTCTGTGAGTGAAAATGGAATGTGCCTGCACTCCTAGCGTTTGTCAGGGAAAAGGATACATGAAACTTTCCCACACACTGAGTGGCAATGGGGAGACATGCATTAAGGAAGTTTTTGAATACTGGCCCAGAAGCCTGAGGAGACTTCAACATAAGGGGTCTGCAGTTATATTATTAGCTGTCTAGGACAGATAAAAGAACTACACATGGTCTACACATGGCACATCTACTAATTTAGTTGAATTACAAGAGAGCCCACCAAGTCACACAATGAGACAATCAGTTTTCACCAACTGTATCCCCACATAGGGATTTCAAATTTAGCTGGCAGCCCAAGGAGCACCAACACAGCTAACTAAGTAAGAATGGGTTTATCCCCTACTGCTGCTCCCTCTCTATGCACCACCCCCAAACTTCAATTTTGGCAGGGAATAAACTATCCCAGAAGGATGGAAACAAACAGGTTGAAAGGGTGAAGAACTACTAACCATGCTATAGGCTTTCAGTGTAAAACTAGGTAGAGATGGGCAAGAGAACATTTAACACGGAGAAGCTTCTGTCCTTCAGTCATTGCAGAGAACACGCTAATTTCTGAATTAAGACTGTTACTTGAAGTAATGTTAGAGTTTCTGTTACTTTGTCAAAATGTAAAGACCCTGGAACCTGCTAGAACATATATTCTGGGACAGAGAAGTTCACCCCATTGAACAAAGTATTGAGGACCAGTTAAAAGCAGAAGAAAGTTACATTTTGATCATAATTCACATATCCTTTACGTTCAGCAAACTAGTTACAGAAGAAAGCAAAATTCATTCTACAAAAGTCATTATCAGGGATCAATTTTTTTTAATTTGGTGTTTCCATATTTGAAAAAAAAGGGGAAAAAAACAACATAACTGACTTTACTAATCATGACTTACATTAACTAATCATTTGTCAAAGTCTCCATTAGGAGGAAATAAAAAAATTAAAAAAAAAAAAAAAAAGAAGGAAGTGCTTTGCTAGGTAGTGCATATCAAAAATAGAGGTGGGGGAGGGTAAGTTGTATATCTAGTCAAAATTCCATACATTTTATGGGACTGAATTGTGAATCTCTACAAACATTGCACTCCCTGTATTTCTAACCACCACCCCTTCCTCTTGTAATACCAATTCTTAAAAAAAAAAAAAAAAAAAAAAAGAAGCATATGCTCATGACTAATAAGAAGTGACTGAAATAGTGAACTTTTCAACTTCAGAAAAACCTTCTACACCTATTACATAGAAGGCAGAAATGGTGCTAAAAAAAAAAAGTGGGTAATTCGAGGATCTTAGAGAATAAATGAAAAAACCTGAAAGGAGTGTGAATAGATGAAATTGATGCTATTAGGAGTGTTAGAAAAGAAGCCAAGAAGATGTGAAAGGAAGCTAAATAGTTCAACCCTGAAGTCATCACAGAACTTCCACTCTTCTGAACATATACATTGTTATATGGTTGCTTACTTTCTAGTTTTTTAAAAAATACTAGCTCTAAAGCTGAACTCTTCTGTGATGTTTCACATACAGTTTCCTCGATTATTTTATAAATTATACCTTTCAGTCATGAAAATATATTGGTTATTGACCTTCTGTTACTGGTGGAAGAGTCTGCGTTGTGGGAATGGAGGTCTGAGTTCTTGGATTCCCCACAAAAGATTTATGTGAGGATCTGTGTTAAAATAAAGATAGCCAGAAGGAAAGTAGGAAGCACAAAACAGTTTATTAAGGACAGTATACTCACAAGAAGGGAGAGTGGGAGGGCCCAGAGGTACCAACTGCCCCAAGGGGTTACAAGGGTCTTCTCCTTTTATATGAGTGGTGTTCTGGGTTATGGACAATGTGGTCTCTAGTGCAGGCTGCTCCCAATCATTTGGGAAACTCTTCTCACAGGTTGGGAAGAGAAGGTTTTAACCCTAAAAGGTTTGTACCAGCACTGTCAATGCACCCTTCCTCAAAGAGCACAAGTTAAAACTGCAATACAAATTCATCATAATGAGTCTAAGTGTTACCCTGAGTCAAAGGTGGAAAGGGAGAGTGTATGTTCTACACCATGGTCCATTAGCCCCAGTCAGGATGTTGTGACCTCAGGCTTCTAATGTGTAACCTATTTCTAACTGCTCTTGCCTCCAGGTCCTGTCTAACTAACTGCTTACTCTATCACTTCCAGTCTATTATGGGAATTTGCTTTTTACTAATGCATGGTCTCCCCTTGCTATCTGCAGTAAATCTTTTATCTTCTCTTTTGTGAAACACTGCAAGATTACAAATTATAACAGTATTAATGACTTCCTTTTATATAGTCCTTTAGTCTTTCAGTTACCAATGTCATTAGGGAAAGTATTTCTATACTTGTTTTTTTCTATCTCTAACTTCATTTTATTTACTACAATCAAATATTTTTAAAGTATTACTTTTTCAGCAAAGACATCTAATGTTAAAAATGATTACTTACAGTTCTGCTCTTCTTGTCTAACTGGGCTTGACACATGGGATATAAGAGGTTTAAGAATCAAATACTGAAGGCAAAATTAATAGATTAGTGAATACAGTATCATCTTAAATATGTTACAGTAATTTACAAAAGACTTGGGTCATTTGGTTTAGTCAACTAAAATTTCTTCTATTTAGTAATTAGATGTAAAATTACATCGAATAAAACTAGCTTCTCTTTTAGATTCTTCATTTAAAAAAATACCATTAACTGCTTGAGGATTTTATAAGTCATTAATCTTATAAAACACACTTTAGGGACATTTTCGCTATCCTCATCATCCTCTTTTGCCAGTTCTCTAGATGAGCCTTCCTGTGACAAACTGTCATATCCAGAAAGATGTCTCCTGAAGTCACTGAGCATTTTATATATATTACCTACATAAATCTCATCAGGGGATCTGAATTGTTAGAATCAGATTTTCTTTCTATTCAATTTGTTCTTAAACCAAAGACCCTTTTGAAACATATTATGTCTTCTCCAAACACTCAAAAGTTTAGAAATATCCTGAACATATGCGTTTTTTATGAGTAGATAAAAAACTGGAGCTCAGAGTTTGTGAACTCCCCATTTCTGTAAGAGTTCAAGCAAAGACTGGTTAACATGGGCTATGGAAGCTGTGATAGGATTTCCTCAGTTGAAATGGCAGAAGTCTACGGTTCTACGTAACTCTAATCTTCTTCCATCTGTAGAGGATGACAATGACATGCTCTGACAGAGCTTAAGAATGTGTCAATCAATATGGAGAACTGACCAATCATAAATATGAAAAAAGAATCACTGAGGCAATTTGACAATGCATCCCCCCATTCTGAGAACTATCAAGGGGGACGGGTTCAAACACAAGCAGACCATTCTGTTACAACACATTTTCTTTAAGACCAAGTAGCTTTTGTATGATTGGCAAATATAGGAGTAATGTTAATATAACACAAATCTGTTGCTTTATAAATTACTTTTTTTTTTTTTTTCTAGGCATGTAGATCTGTAATCATGAGAGTGGAATGATAATGGGCCCCTGTATACAGGTCACCTTCCCAGTAAGGTGTACTCCCAGCCTTGTTCTGGGTTGTGGAAAGTTGCATTTACCACGTTGCCCAGCTAAAAAGCAGCGACGATGACCCCGAGTTATGCTTCCACACGCATTGCTCCAGTCTCACAAGTCAGCATTTACCCTGAGTGTCTTTGGGCATTTATAGTGTCATGGTACAAGTTCCAACTATTTTAAGCTCTTACCCCTAGTTATGCAAGCAAATTCTCAAGGTACCAATTATTATTTTTTGTTAGTATTCTGGACATAGAGTTACACAGGTTTTGGGTGGTTTGTCCCAACTCCATTTTCTCCCTAAGCCCTGTGATTTTTGGTACACAGTTTTACAGAATACAGAATCTTTCAAGAATCCAAGTATCATATTACAACAGAAACACCTGTCAATGATACCATCTGCAGAGAAAGTAAAAGGTATCAGACACTGGTGTTATTTGGATTATATAACTAAGCTTTACCTTGATTTCCTTCACTTGAAGCAACTTCTGATAATTACAGGTCAGACCAATGCCTACATCCAATCTACCTGTCATATTTCTCATGGGAAATTACAAGTGTACATTACAATCTTTTGTGAATTTGGTTAACATATATTAACAAGCAACAATTCAGTCGACTTTTAGACACAAATGAGATTAAAGTTCTAAAGACCGGATTCTGAACTCAAAGAAACTAAAGAGAGATTAATACCATCCTGTTATATCTTGACCTAACACTCATCCAGCCTCATTCAGGATTGATCCACCTTTCTAACTTGCAGTGCAACCTTTTTAAATGTCTAATTTCTGTACTGAAACACAAGAGAGACTAATCTTGATTCAAATCCCCAATTTGAGATAAATCACTTAACCTACCTAAGCCTAATATTCTGAATTAAATGATATTTACATACCCATTTCATAGAGTTACTGTGAATGTTTCATAAGTTTAGTATGGTGCTTGGAATATAGAAGTGCTTGATAAAGTATATGCATTATTGTTATAACTCATGGTAAGCAATACATCCCATTTGGGCCAGTCCTTTCCCATTATTATACCTCTAAATTCAACTTTCACTTTAAAAAATAAAGGGGAAAAGCGGCGGAAGAAGGAAGCAAGAATGCACTGGGATTTGGAAGTATGTGGTTTGAGGTCTGGGACATATTTAGTTCAGCTTTACGTTTCCAATTCCTAGCATATTTAACACCAAAAAAAATTATTTCTATAGTATTGCTTAATAGGAAAGCAGTATACATGTCTACATATACAGTAGCTTCAGACAGATGCAGTTCTTAGGGGTTCCAAATCATCTCCTGGGGCCATCCTTTTGGGTAGAAAGCTTTACAACTGGGGCGCCTGGGTGGCTCAGTGGTTTGGGCTGCTGCCTTTGGCTCGGGTCATGATCTCAGGGTCTTGGGATCGAGCCCCGCATCGGGCTCCCTGCTCCGCAGGAAGCCTGCTTCCCTCTCTCTCTCTCTCTCTGCCTGCCTCTCTGCCTGCTTGTGATCCCTGTCTGTCAAATAAATAAATAAAATCTTTAAAAAAAAAAAAAGAAAGCTTTACAACTACCTCACCAAAAATTGCATTTTTCAATGCAATTGAGGTCATAGATGCTCTATTTCAGGGGGCGGGGAGAATCCCTTTTCCTCAAGAATCTACTCTCATGCTCATACATTTTAGCTAGGAAATTCTTCCTATGTCTTCTCCAAATCTAATCTTCATTGTCTACTCAGAAAGAACAAATATGACCACTTTCTAAAATTATGATAAAAAGCTTACTCATGTTCTGAAGAAAACTTAAGATGCATCTTAAACTTTATGCTCTTCTGACCTACAAATCTACAATGTAGTATTTCAAAAGGACTCTGAATTAGTGGAATAATCTTGACTTGCATGTTAATAAACAGTCTGAGTTGGAAAAACCATTATACCTCTCTGAGCCTATTTTTTCTGAGTAAAATGGAACCAGTAAAATCAGTTATGCCCACTACTTCATGGTGTAGAAAAGAATCACTAAGAACCACTTAATCAATTATGATGGGTTACATAAATGAAACAATGTATCACTTACAAAAATTGCAATGACTTTTAAATGTGAAATTCAATTTAAAAAATTCCAAGCTAATAAAAACAGTAGATACAATTAACATGTAATTCAAATTGTCAGTATTAAATGAAGCATAAAGTCTGTTTTCCCATCATACTTCTAAAAGTTTCAATGTTTCAGGAAAATTAGGTTGTCTACTGTGGGCTCAAAATTAGAGGCAGAACAGGTCATCTAAACCATTTACTCACCAATGACACTTCCTGAATGCAACTGTACCCCTAAAGTTCATTCATTTAGCCATATTAATCGTTGCTTAATCCATAGTTGCTGTATCCCTTTTTGCTGTGCACTTACATTTTGCTCTGGTTGTCAGCTAAATGCAAGCATTGTATTACCATCTTTCTCTCTACTGGGATATTTCCTCAATTGAACACACTTAAGGAGTAAGTATTGTCGAAAGTTTCTCTAATTTTCATTCTCACTTCCTTACTATTCCTGATACATGATGCTCGGAAGTGGTGATTTGTCAGTGTTAATACTTTGCAGTCTTTTGAAGAACCTACAGCTTTAGGAATTACCCTTTCACTTCCTACTTTTTCAGTTTCTTCACAGAAAGGCTTCATTTCTGTAACATCTACTCTTTATACATATATTTCTTAATCGTGAAAAAGGAAAGAGAAAGTACATGCAAATTAAATACTATTATTTAATTTCTGTAGCTATTCTTTGGTGTAATAGCTAGTCATACATATTATTATTTCAGTCCTATTTGGTGACAAAATAGTAACAATTAGATTGTTAAACTCTGCTTTAACAGAAAATTAGATTGGATTTTAAAATTTTATTTTTATTTTATTTTTTTAAAGACTTTTATTTATTTATTTGACAGATCACAAGTAGACAGTGAGGCAGGCAAAGAGAGAGGAGGAAGCAGGCTCCCTGCTGAGCAGAGAGCCCAATGTGGCCTCGATCCCAGGACCCTGGGGTCATAGCCTGAGCCAAAGGCAGAGGCTTAATCCACTGAGCCACCCAGGTGCCCGAATTTTTAAATTTAGTCTATGAATTCCTCTATGTGGTTTAGTGTGAAGGTAAAGATAATTTTCATTTGTATTCAGTTTGCTGCTATGTAGCTTTCATACTGTCCCTTTGGTGCTTCCTAACCTATTTATCTTCTGATCTTCACTCTCTCTGGTACTGTGATGGAGTACATTATATGAGCATTCAGTCTAAGTGTTCTTCAAGCATCTTTCACTGCAGCATTCAAAACATCAACTGAAAGGCTTTACTTACTACACTTTGAGCAGAAACTCCATCTGTAAAATTATCTTGTACTTATCAGACAGTAATTAGTTCTGTAATTGTCTTATGAATGCATACCTATATGTTTTATATTATCAGGCATACATGGATTCCCTACTGGAAATCATGCACTATGATAATAAGCCTTTCAAAGCACTACATGGGCATTTTGTATCAGATACAATCAGAATGCCTAAAACCACAGAATATTTACAAAGACATAAGTGCATGTACAAAAGGAGATAATTGAGTCTAGAAGTTTATCAACCTAATTTTGTTATGATAAGAAAATTGGTTGAATTGCAAAATGTAAGCTTATCGGAAAGAGAAAAATTGATGAGTGGTGCTTTCAAGGGTTCCTCTTCCCAGCAATTAGAGATGCAGGAAAAGCATCCCTCACCTGACTATATCCTTCCCAAAAGGAACATTTGCTGGTACTCAAGTATATCATGAGTTTAATGCTTCTGAGAGTGTATTTAATCTGTTCACTCAGTTAAGAATGACAATGCTCAGTATTCTATCAAGATCCAGTTAAATTTACCTAATTTATGTTACATTTTCTCATCCTTATACCACAGACTCATCCACTTAACAGAATTATTTGCTTCCATAGGGCCTCATGGCACTTGGTTTATTTTACACATGGTATGGCTAAATAACTACTTATATATTTTGTATATATATATATGCCTGTCTTTCTGGATAGAGTATCAACCCTTAGAATGATGAAATTAGGGATTCCTGGGTGGCTCAGTCAGTTAAGCAGCTGCCCTCAGTTATAGGTCATGATCCCAGCGTTCTGGGATCGACTCCCATATGGGGCTCCTTTCTCAGCAGGGAGGTTGCTTCTCCCTCTGCCTCTGCCTGCCACTCTGCCTGCTGTGCACTCTCTCAGTCTGACAAAAATAAACAAAATTTAAAAAAAAAAAGATGAAATTATTTTAACCATTATGGAATCCCCAATACTGGTAGGGTCTCATAAATTATCAGTTTCATCCATTTATCAATAAGTAACTAGTAAACTATCAAAAGTAACTAGAAAGCTAGTTAATTTAGATAGCTAGCTAGTTAATTAGTTATGTTTACTGACTCTGCTCTGAGGTCTAAGCCAACATTTACAACAGCTTCTTGGCATCTTGCAGATGTCTCAGAAGTACCTCAAATTTAATATGTACAAAAAGAAATTAATTGACTTACAGAACCTAACGTGGACTCATATTCTCTGCCCCAGTGAATGCTACCATCCACCAACTTGTGCAAGCCAGAAACACAAAAGTCACCCCTGACACCTCCTCCTTTATTCTCTTTCTCCATTCCATTTTCATTCCTCTTGATTTTGCCTGCTACATCCACTTTTTGCCATTTTAACCATTCTACTCTAATTCAAAACACCAGCACCAAAAGTGGGCTGAAGAGAGGCAAGCTAGCTAAAAGCAATAATTCAAAAGTAAAACATGACAATGTTTGTAAGGTATGAGTTTGATGGGTTTGATGAAAAACATTAAAAATTTAAAAGATAGGGCGCCTGGGTGGCTCAGTGGGTTAAGCCGCTGCCTTCGGCTCAGGTCATGATCTCAGGTTCCTGGGATCGAGTCCCGCATCGGGCTCTCTGCTCGGCAGGGGGCCTGCTTCCCTCTCTCTCTATCTGACTGCCTCTGTCTGTCAAATAAATAAATAAAATCTTTAAAAAAATAAAAAA
>NC_081570.1:87098739-87160881 GCF_022355385.1 Mustela nigripes | reverse complement strand
GCTTAGTGGGTTAAGCCGCTGCCTTCGGCTCAGGTCATGATCTCAGGTTCCTGGGATCGAGTCCCGCATCGGGCTCTCTGCTCGGCAGGGGGCCTGCTTCCCTCTCTCTCTATCTGACTGCCTCTGTCTGTCAAATAAATAAATAAAATCTTTAAAAAAATAAAAAAAATAAAAAAAAAATTTAAAAGATAAAATGTCAATCACAAGCATCTCTGCCTATTAGAATTAATCTATAAAGATAAGAGACCAGCTTCCAAAAGTGTATCCCTTATGATAGCCCCTCCCAAAGAATGTCTTTAGAAGGACATCCATGCAATTGAGTTTCTTTGACCTATCAATGAATATTGAACACTAACCATGTACTAGACTAATGTTTAGAGGGAAAGAGGGATTCTTCCAAGTATCATGGCAAAAGAGATTTTGTGGAATCAAAAAAAAAACCAAACAAACAAACAAACAAACAAACAACAACAAAAAAAACTGAGCCCAACGTTCCTGAGTTTTTCCTCTAAGTTTTCTTTGATATTATTAGGATGGGTAATCTCTGTCTTGTAGGAGCTCACTATCCTATAGGGAAGAGAGAGATACAAAGCATTTGCTAAAACACAGTATGATAGTCTTATGTATGGACAATGGCCTAAAATAGATCAAGACAAAAAGATGAAAAAAAAAAAAAACTTCCCTTTTTCCTCCATTTCCTATAAAGTATATGCAAAACAGACATTTGAAGAATTGCAAAGGTCCGTTCAAAATATCAGGGCTTTCCCTTGATATTAGCTAGGCTAGGTAAAATAAATAAGCTATCATCTGCACATTCAAAATTCCCAAAGCCAGATTTTTATTTAATATTGAATGTGTTCACTGGCCCAAAGAAGGTAGAGCTCTGGCATGAGTTCCATGGAAAAAACAGAATGTTTGACTATTAGAAGGCAAATAGGTAATTCCTAAGGAAAGAAGGCAAGCGTAGAGTATTAACAGCAAGAGAACAATATGGAAAAAGGCATGGGGTTTTAAAACAATTGATGTTTGAGGACCCAGTGGAAGGTGTGGTGTGGTGTAGCTGGAGCTAAGAGCAAATGGTTTTATGGATTGAAGTGAGTGATGAGAGACGAGATTGGACTAGCTCAGTAGGCTGGGAACAGATTGTAAAGCTTTACACAGTGTATAAGAGAATCTTAATTTCATCTTGTAATCAAAGCACTAAAGGAAGACTTTAAGAAGATTTTGTTTTAGTAAGACTACCATGGTAGCACTGCAGAATTCATACTGGAAGGAAAAGGACTAGTAATAGAAAATTCCAAGAAAATTCCTGAAAAGGTGTTTTATAAAACTGTATGCTGTTGGACTGAGTGATGGTAGATATAAGAAAGAACTGTGAAGTGAAACTGACAGAAGTTGGTGACTAATATGAGAAATAGAAAACCTTAGTAACTCTGTGATTTGTAACTTAATGGTGGATGGTGATGTCCTTAGCTGGAATAGAGAATACAAGAACAGGAATAGATTTCAGAGGTGGCGGTAATGGAAAATCATGATGCTTCAATTTGGTACCTGTAGTATTTGAAGAAACCGAAGTATATTCAAGAAGCAATTAGATGGAAAGCATATAAAGAGCTCAAGACTGAAAACACAAATTTGAGAGGCATCAACACATTGAAGGTAGTTGAAAGCACTGAATAAATGAGATGATCTTAACATATATTCATAGTCAGAAATGAAACATAAAAGATCAAAAGCTATAGAACTCCAACAGGTAAGGAGAAGGCTCCCCTGGGGGAACACAGCAAAAAAGGTTAGAGATCTAAGGACAAAGTTCTAAAGGAGAATTGTCTTAGAAACCAAGAGTGGAAAAAAAAAAATAGAGGATGGACAAGTAAAAACTGTACATACAAGTCGAATAGTGCTGAAGTCAAGTTTTCCCAGTTGGTGATCATGAGTTTGTTAGAAACCTTACTGTTTCCATAAAGCAGCAGAGGCAGGTAAAACCCAAAATGAAAGTCAAGTCGGTTTGATAAAGAATGAGATATAGAGTGTCCTAACTTGAAAAAGGAATAGCCCAGGACAATAGTGTTTTAGATGAGAGAACTTTTTTAATAACTGGGTTCATCTCTATTTCCCAATTCCAAAACAGCTGAAGTAGCATCATGATGATGTTCAACAAATCCAGAAATATGTGAATCCTGCCCTGATCCAATCACTTATTTTTCCCTTTGAGTCCACAAAGGGGATTTAGATACCACAGCAGCAAAACAATTTAACTTTTTTCTTAAAAGCTAAGATTTCAATCTCAAAATTTTAGAATTTTAACATACCAAAGGAACCCTATAGTGAACTTACTCTGTATAATATCTGGTCTGCAGAAACAGCCTCATAATGAAGCAAGCCATATGGTCAGCTCAGTCTTCCATCCCTTTCCCCTACTTCCAGCATTCAAACGGAGTTCGATACACTGATCACACATCACCACAACACAGTGTATTCTGATTCAAAACATAATGGGAAAGAACAACATCCATTAACAGAACAACCTAGAAATAGTCATACTTAGCTATAGAGATCATATGAAAATGTCACTTATTAGCAAAGTTATCCAATAAGGTATTTTAAATTTCGACTGATCCAGATCACCACTCCTGTCCTTTAAGATGGAGTAAAGATAAAGTGGGCTTGCTCCCTGAGAAGGAGACAATTATGACCTATTGACTAAACTTCAGAAACACTGTTTTTTACTTTTCACTTAGTTTATCTCCATGTTAGGTGATCACATCTAGTTTGAAATGCTTAGAATTGCTGCTTCAAAGCAAAAGTTATTACTGACCCTACAGAACTCAACTTAGGAAAGCTATAAAATTATTCAGGATGTTCTAAACTTAAACTAAAACATTTTCTGGTACAAGCAAGAAACAGTATTTCATGTCTCTAGAAATGGAATGAAGTTCACTTTGATTTTGCAATTGTAATATATACCCATCGATATTAATCAAATTTTGCACATTTACTCGTGTTATCTCTAAAATAAAAATTATAAGTAGAAGTTACACATCCCTACATCTGAATTTGAAGTAAATCTTTTTACAGTGAAAGTGGACAAGTTTATTTAATTTTGTAACAAAAGAGAACAGTAATTTGCATTTGGCTACAACTCTATTCAAATGGGTAGGCACTTTGGTCAGTCCTTAATTATAAAAGAAATGGTGGTATCATTAAAATAATTTTAAATGGGTAATCCAGAGGTTATTTTAAATTTATGTTAGAATAAATATTTATACTCAAATATGAATGTATCTTAGGAATAAACCCCATTTTAAATACAATATTAACATTATAATTCATAAACATCAAGGTAGAAGCCAGAAAGCTGAACAATTTCCCCTACTTTCTTATTCTTCAACCAATACTTTTTCTCTTCGTAGAGCCTCCACTTAAAGACTCTCCAGGACTAGAATATGAGCTGGTTGTTTCCGACCACACGGATCAATATATGTCACTCTCTTACTTTTATGATCCACAAGTCAGTAGTTTGTCAGTCTCTGTTCTAGTGTACTGCTGTCCAGAACAAAGGTGATGTAAGCCACACATGCAATGTGACATTTTCTAATAGCCACATTAAAAAGTTAAAATGAAGACGTGAAATTAGATTTATTAATCTATTTTGTTTAATTTAATGTGTCCAAAATGCTAGCATCTCAATGTCATTACTAAAAAAAAAAAATTGAGAAATTTTACATTCTTTTTCAATACTATATCTTAGAAACCCAGTATGCATTTTACACTTAAAGGACCTCCCAGTTTAGACTTTTCAGCTAGGATGAGAGAAACTTTCAATTTAGACTAGATAGGTTTCAAGGGCTTAACAGCCACTAGTGACCATCACACTGACCTATGTGGCTTTAGACCATGAAAGAGATGGTGAGAATCTCCAGTCTCCTGTGATGCCCAGAGTCCTTATGATTTTCAATTGCAGCATTTTTCTAAGGACAGCCTGAGAATATCTTCTTACTGGCAACCTAAAGAGCCCAACCTAAAGTGTGAATAAATATATGAATGAATGAACAATGGAACAAATGCTAACATACGAAGTGCCTAAAATCATCCGCTCCTATACATTTTACTCACATGGGTATTCTTATTACTAGATTGCAAATTTTTTGAAAAAGGGGATTTACCCTGAATATGTTTGTGATACAGTAGCTCTCCTACATGCTTTTTCTTCTTTCATTCCACAGGTATGCTCTATAACTTTTTTTGAGTAAGTATTAAATGTGATTGTAATTATATTTAACATTCCCTCACAAAAATGTGTTGCTTTAAAATAAATTATGGAGGCTTCTTGGTGGTTCAGTGGGTTAAGCATCGGCATTTGGCTCAGGTCATGATTCCAGGTCCTGGGCTGAACCATAAGGTGGACTCCCTGCTCAACCGAGAGTCTATTTCTCCCTCTCACTCTGCCCTTCCCTTCTGCCTCTCTCTCTCTCAGTAAATAAAATCTTTAAAAATAAATTAAATTAAAAATAATTAATTAATTAAAATAAAAAAATAAATAAAATAAAATATCTAGCCCTAACACAGAACTGTATTAAGTACTAGTTAACTAAAAAATAGAGGTGAAGTAAATCAGGGATTCTTTAAATTAGCCTAAAAGTACTGATATGTAAAAAAATTATTCCAATAAAGGAGGATGGAAAGAATCAGAGAGACCGTTTTCTTGAGCTAAGTCTTGAAAGCTGGAGCATGTGATTCTTAAGCAGCTCAGCTGCAAATAGTATGGCCAACTTACTATTTAAATAATAATTTATATAGTCAAGAGGACCAGTAAGTTTTGTTTTTTTTGTTTTGTTTTGTTTTGTTTTAAAGATATCTATATGTTGGTGCCTGGGTGGCTCAGTAGGTTAAGTGCCTGCCTTTGGCTGAGGTCAGGATCTGGGGTCCTGAGATCATGTCCCCCATTGGGCTCCCTGCTCAGCAGGGAGCCTGTTTCTCCCTCTTCCACTCTCCCTGTCTATGCACCCTCTCTCACTCTCTCTCTCAAATAAATAAATAAAGTCTTTAAGAAGATTAAAACTAAAATTAAAAAAATAAAATACTTAAAAAAAAGATAGCCATATATTGAATATTTAAAATCTTTTTGGGTTGTTTGAAGAAATTTATGCAAACGTATATTTTAGTGTTACTTCAAAAAACAATTATCCCAATCAAAACCTTTCATTTTACAATATTACTTTACCATAGGGATAGAAAAATGGAAAATTATTGTCTCTATAAAACATGGGAATCTATTGCAGCAAAGACAATCCTTTTACTATTAGACAAAGAAAGCTGAGTTTGAATGGTTTTGCTGACTCAAGCTCAAAACATGATCTAAGTTTAAAGATTGGAAGATCTTATAATTTATAATTCTGAATGAATCCTTTATAAATGCAGAATCTTTCAAAATCTATCAAGAACAGAGAATGTTTATTAAAGAAATGGCACCTTTGAAGTCTTGAATCTGGCTGACCTTTCCTTCTTTTGGCTTGTTCAAGATAAATGGCTGCAGAGAATGACTAGTGTTAGGAAAAAAAAGAAGCGAAGAACCTTCAGAATGCTGGAGCACTCACAATAGTAGATCATTTCCTTTCATTTCAAGAACCCCTGCCAACGTGTGATCATTCTGATGATTAGTTCAAACTAATCATGAATGATTCATTAACTCAGTCTCTAGTTTATTATAAGGTTTAAGCCACATACACCTGGAATATTAATATAGGAAAGAAACCATTGTGTTTCATTTAAAATAATTATTTTGCCAAAAAAAGAAATGAATACCTTTGTCTTTGTGTATTCTTATTGCATAAACTGGGTATTATGGAGGGCATGTTTTGCATGGAGCACTAGGTGTGGTGCATAAACAATGAATTTTGGATCTCTGAAAACAAAATTAAATTTAAAAAAATTAAAAAATAATAATTCAACAAGAAAAAAATAAGTTATAAATTCTCAGAGCACTCACAATTACTAATTCAAAATTTATTTACTTGTCTCATTTGATCTTCCGAAATATACATTGTGGTGGTCATTACGGATTTTTATCAGGTAAAACTGACTCTTATGCAACTTAGAATAGGAATATTAAGGTATGTTAATATTAAAGTATGTTAATCCAAATAGTTGCTGGCCTATCCTGGACTATTACAGTAATATAAGCCATGTATTAAGATTTACTATATGCTAAAGTATCCTCATAGCATATACTGTCATTTAACCTAAAATAGAACCTACAAGTTATATTGTCTATCCTCTTGTTGGGCAAATAAAAAAACTGGATTTTTTCCAGTCTCTCTGGAATTATTATCCTTTGTAGCCTGCTGTCCAATGTTACTGAAAGTCATTGCTGTACATATTTTATCAAATTCCAAAATTTATCAGAAGGGAGATTAAGTCTGTTCTGTGTGATTCCAACTTTATCAGAATCAGTAGTCCCCTATGTGCTCACATGGTCAAATTACATATCTGTTATATCCTATAGTACAATCAGAATTTCATAATTGTATGTATTTGTGTCTTTTCATTATGAAAAATGAATTCAGATAAATGTATAATAATAGGTAAACTATGTAATCTTAGTCAAGTAACTTTACTTCTATGAATCACTACTTTATAATTATAAAATTAAGATCATCACATTTAGGATTATATATGGTATATAAAAATATTATGATGACAACAGTTTTATGGTCAGCTTTAAATTTAATAATACATATGTCTTTTGCATAGTGACTAGAACATAGTTAACAATCATATCATATATCTCGTGCATGATGATCAATAGCATCTGCCCCAGGTATTTATTGGAATGTCAGGGTGTGTCAGAATAAGGAATAGAGAAGATGGGCAGATGTACATATGGAATCAAAATAAGGAGAGTTATATTCATCTACCTCTAGATTAGAAACAGTTTTCTCAATGGACCTCCTTCTTTTTTTTTTTTTTAATTTTTTATTTTTGATAAACATATATTTTTATCCCCAGGGGTACAGGTCTGTGAATCACCAGGTTTACACACTTCACAGCACTCACCAAATCACATACCCTCCCCAATGTCCATAATCCCACCCCCTTCTCCCAAACCCCCTCCCCCCGGCAACCCTCAGTTTGTTTTGTGAGATTAAGAGTCGCTTATGGTTTGTCTCCCTCCCAATCCCATCTTGTTTCATTTATTCTTCTTCTACCCACTTAAGCCTCCATGTTGTATCACCACTTCCTCATATCAGGGAGATCATATGATAGTTGTCTTTCTCTGCTTGACTTATTTCGCTAAGCATGATACGCTCTAGTTCCATCCACGTTGTTGCAAATGGCAAGATTTCATTTCTTTTGATGGCTGCATAGTATTCCATTGTGTATATATACCACATCTTCTTGATCCATTCATCTGTTGATGGACATCTAGGTTCTTTCCATAGTTTGGCTATTGTGGACATTGCTGCTATAAACATTCGGGTGCATGTGCCCCTTTGGATCTCTACATTTGTATCTTTAGGGTAAATACCCAATAGTGCAATTGCTGGGTCATAGGGCAGTTCTATTTTCAACATTTTGAGGAACCTCCATGCTGTTTTCCAGAGTGGCTGCACCAGCTTGCATTCCCACCAACAGTGTAGGAGGGTTCCCCTTTCTCCGCATCCTCGCCAGCATCTGTCATTTCCTGACTTGTTGATTTTAGCCATTCTGACTGGTGTGAGGTGATATCGCATTGTGGTTTTGATTTGTATTTCCCTGATGCCGAGTGATATGGAGCACTTTTTCATGTGTCTGTTGGCCATCTGGATGTCTTCTTTGCAGAAATGTCTGTTCATGTCCTCTGCCCATTTCTTGATTGGATTATTTGTTCTTTGGGTGTTGAGTTTGCTAAGTTCTTTATAGATTCTGGACACTAGTCCTTTATCTGATATGTCGTTTGCAAATATCTTCTCCCATTCTGTCAGTTGTCTTTTGATTTTGTTAACTGTTTCCTTTGCTGTGCAAAAGCTTTTGATCTTGATGAAATCCCAGTAGTTCATTTTTTCCCTTGCTTCCCTTGCCTTTTGCGTTGTTCCTAGGAAGATGTTGCTGCGGCAGAGGTCTAAGAGGTTGCTGCCCATGTTCTCCTCAAGGATTTTGATGGATTCCTTTCGCACATTGAGGTCCTTCATCCATTTTGAGTCTATTTTTGTGTGTGGTGTAAGGGAATGGTCCAATTTCATTTTTCTGCATGTGGCTGTCCAATTTTCCCAGCACCATTTATTGAAAAGGCTGTCTTTTTTCCATTGGACATTCTTTCCTGCTTTGTCGAAGATTAGTTGACCATAGATTTGAGGGTCTATTTCTGGGCTCTCTATTCTGTTCCATTGATCCATGTGTCTGTTTTTGTGCCAGTACCATGCTGTCTTGATGATGACAGCTTTGTAATAGAGCCTGAAGTCCGGAATTGTGATGCCACCAACGTTGGCTTTCTTTTTCAATATCCCTTTGGCTATTCGAGGTCTTTTCTGGTTCCATATAAATTTTAGCATTATTTGTTCCATTTCTTTGAAAAAGATGGATGGTACTTTGATAGGAATTGCATTAAATGTGTAGATTGCTTTAGGTAGCATAGACATTTTCACAATATTTATTCTTCCAATCCAGGAGCATGGAACATTTTTCCATTTCTTTGTGTCTTCCTCAATTTCTTTCATGAGTACTTTATAGTTTTCTGAGTATAGATTCTGTGTCTCTTTGGTTAGGTTTATTCCTAGGTATCTTATGGTTTTGGATGCAATTGTAAATGGGATTGACTCCTTAATATCTCTTTCTTCTGTCTTGCTGTTGGTGTAGAGAAATGCAACTGATTTCTGTGCATTGATTTTATATCCTGACACTTTACTGAATTCCTGTATAAGTTCTAGCAGTTTTGGAGTGGAGTCTTTTGGGTTTTCCACATATAGTATCATATCATCTGCGAAGAGTGATAATTTGACTTCTTCTTTGCCGATTTGGATGCCTTTAATTTCCTTTTGTTGTCTGATTGCTGAGGCTAGGACCTCTAGTACGATGTTGAATAGCAGTGGTGATAATGGACATCCCTGCCGTGTTCCTGACCTTAGCGGAAAAGCTTTCAGTTTTTCTCCATTGAGAATGATATTTGCGGTGGGTTTTTCATAGATGGCTTTGATGATATTGAGGTATGTGCCCTCTATCCCTACACTTTGAAGAGTTTTGATCAGGAAGGGATGTTGTACTTTGTCAAATGCTTTTTCAGCATCTATTGAGAGTATCATATGGTTCTTGTTCTTTCTTTTATTGATGTGTTGTATCACATTAACACTCCCCTCACTGAAATGGACAGGTCATCCAAGCAAAAGATCAGCAAGGAAATAAAGGCCTTAAACGACACACTGGACCAGATGGACATCACAGATATATTCAGAATATTTCATCCCAAAGCAACAGAATACACATTTTTCTCTAGTGCACATGGAACATTCTCCAGAATAGATCACATCCTCGGTCCTAAATCAGGACTCAACCGGTATCAAAAGATTGGGATCATTCCCTGCATATTTTCAGACCACAATGCTCTAAAGCTAGAACTCAACTACAAAAGGAAGTTTGGAAAGAACCCAAATACATGGAGACTAAACAGTATCCTTCTAAAGAATGAATGGGTCAACCGGGAAATTAAAGAAGAATTGAAAAAAATCATGGAAACAAATGATAATGAAAATACAACGGTTCAAAATCTGTGGGACACAACAAAGGCAGTCCTGAGAGGAAAATATATAGCGCTACAAGCCTTTCTCAAGAAACAAGAAAGGTCTCAGGTACACAACCTAACCCTACACCTAAAGGAGCTGGAGAAAGAACAAGAAAGAAACCCTAAGCCCAGCAGGAGAAGAGAAATCATAAAGATCAGAGCAGAAATCAATGAAATAGAAACCAAAAAAACAATAGAACAAATCAACGAAACTAGGAGCTGGTTCTTTGAAAGAATTAATAAAATTGATAAACCCCTGGCCCGACTTATCAAAAAGAAAAGAGAAAGGACCCAAATAAATAAAATCATGAATGAAAGAGGAGAGATCACAACTAACACCAAAGAAATACAAACTATTATAAGAACATACTATGAGCAACTCTACGGCAATAAATTTGACAATCTGGAAGAAATGGATGCATTCCTAGAAACTTATAAACTACCACAACTGAGCCAGGAAGAACTAGAAAGCCTGAACAGACCCATAACCAGTAAGAAGACTGAAACAGTCATTAAAAATCTCCAAACAAACAAAAGCCCAGGGCCAGACGGCTTCCCGGGGGAATTCTACCAAACATTTAAAGAAGAACTAATTCCTATTCTCCTGAAACTGTTCCAAAAAATAGAAATGGAAGGAAAACTTCCAAACTCATTTTATGAGGCCAGCATCACCTTGATCCCAAAACCAGACAAGGATCCCACCAAAAAAGAGAGCTATAGACCGATATCCTTGATGAACACAGATGCGAAAATACTCAACAAAATACTAGCCAATAGGATTCAACAGTACATTAAAAGGATTATTCACCACGACCAAGTGGGATTTATTCCAGGGCTGCAAGGTTGGTTCAACATCCGCAAATCAGTCAATGTGGACCTCCTTCTTTAAGCAATGCTTGAGAAGGTACGAAGTTTGTCTCTGACTCTTTTCTTTATCTCTTCTGCCCACTTCCAGCACCTGCTCCTCCTAATTTCTGCATCTTTCTTTAAATCATTAATACAATAAAGTGATGGGCAATTCTTTTTTTTTAAGACTTTATTTATTTACTTGAGAGAGAGCATGAGAGGGAAGAGGGTCAGAGGGAGAAGCAGACTCCCCACCAAGCAGGAAGCCCAATGCGGGACTTGATCCTGGGACTTCAGGATCATGACCTGAGCCGAAGGCAGTTTCCTAACCAACTGAGCCATCCAGCCACCTCAGTGATGGGCAATTCTTATAGACTTAAGAACCTTTAGGTGTAAACTTCTATGCATATGTTTTGATCCATGATAAATCAATACATTGTTTCATTCTCAGAGCTTATTTTTCTACATATTGGCCATAATTTAATATCATTTATGCTATGGGACCACCCCTGTCTGGCTCAGTCAGTAGAGCTCATGACTCATACTCAGGGCTGTGATTTCAAGCCCCAAACTGGGTGTAGAGATTACTTAAAAATAAAAATCTTAAAAGAAATAATTAATATAAATAATCCATGTTCAATAATGAAATATAAAATAGACATAAGGACAGATTGCTTTAAGACACTGACATATCAAATATCTAGCCACTGCTTTATTAATAAAATTAGTAGGGACATAACTTTCAATGAAATATTGTGTCAGGATTACTTTACCATAAATTAGTAGGCAATACTGCAAACAGCAAAACTTTTATCTTAATCAGAAGATTAGGGTAGAAATATGATACAAATAAATTTTACTTCTAGAGTTTTATGACTTTAACTAGAATAATGTCATTAAATATACCAGTTTGCAATAGCAATGATTCTTCTTTGGCTATTCCTTTGCAAATTCATTTTGAGGGATATTAGATACATAGCAAGAGATATACAATAGATGATATATAAATACTGACATAGATATGTACATCTATATTTTTTTGCTTAAGAAAATATTACAACTAAGACTGAAAATATATTTGCAAATTGAGAATAAGAGAAAGCAGTGTATCTACAGTAGCAACTTTCTAATACAAACCTGTTCAGTGCTTTGAAAAGTACAAGAAATCATTTTTCTCTATCTAAGGGTCATTCCTTATGCTGAGTTTATATATTTCCTGAGGGCTAAGTAGATACCTGAAGTTATTGTTCTATCTCAGCTGATATTTGTATATATGTTCCAGTGTCAGTCAATGTTTAACCAGAGAAGCAGAACCAATAGGAGGTATATAAGAGAATTATTACAAGTAATTCTCTTATACACAATCATTGCTGGATAGCCAAGTCCAAAATCTGTAGGACGGGTTTTCATAAAGGGCAGGCTGAAACTCACAGGATGGACTGAAACTGCTAATCACAGGTGGGATTTCTTCTTTAAGGGAAGCCTCGGCTCAATTTTCAGGTTTTTCAACTGACTGATTCAGGCCCACTAGATTATCTGGAATAGCATCCCTTTTTATTTATAGTCAATATTAAGAACTATAATCACATCTACAAAATATTTTAACAGAACACCTAGATTCATGTCTTATTGAAAACGGGACTATGGGAGCACCTGGCTGGCTCAGTTGGTTAAGCAACTGCCTTTGGCTCAGGTCATGATCTCGGGGTCCTGGGATCGAGTCCCAAATCAGGCTCCCAGATCCATGGGGAGTCTGCTTCTCCCTCTGACCTCCCCTCTCATGCTCTCTCACTCTGTCTGTCTCTCTCACTCTCAAATAAATAAATAAAATCTTAAAAAAAAAAAAAGAAAGAAAGAAAGAAAGAAAGAAAGAAAGAAGAAGAAAACGGGACTACAGCCTAGCTGAATTGACCCGTGAAAAGACCATCATAACGGCCCTGTGTCCTCTTAAGGGATATGGGATGAGAAAGCTGAGGGTTTTGTCACTCCTGTATGTTTCTGAGCTCAGACATCCATAGATTATTTCCATCTAAGATGGTCTAAGATGTCTCTAAGGTGCTCTACGAGCCAGAGTTGTAAATGGTTGCTTGCAGCAGTCACTGCTATTAGCAGAGGAAATGATGGTCTAATTGCTAAAAGACTAAAGGCCATTCTTAATTATTTTTCTTCTTTTTTCCAAGAACAAAGTGAGAATGGAAGAGTACATTCTTTCAGTGCAAGGGCATTACAAAGATCTCTCTCCAGGAATTTATTCATTGACTGTTGGAAGAAAATAATTTAATAGTTCTCGTATTGTACCACATGCATCAAAGACCAGTTCACCCTATGGCTAGAAACTATGACAGGCAATTGTCTAGGAGTAATTGGAAAAATCATTGCAGGTTCATAAAATAATGGAACAGCAAATGACTGCTCCATGTAGTGATCATGTGGATTACTGCACCGGGATCAGAGAAAGATGAAAGATATGACATGAGGATACATAGAAGGGAAAGAAGAACTACACTGCCCCAGTATCATTTAAATTCCAATAGGAGGAAACACTTAGTAAAATTGCCCTAGAACTCAGGATGTGAGGTGTCAATTGTTAAGTTAAATTGTTTGACTTTTGATCGATTATGGGGGTTAGGGGAGGGAGAGAAGAGGTTTTATATCTTTTTGTTTTTTTGCTTTGCTTTTTCATATAACCTTTCCACTTATTGAAACTAAGTGTTCCAGCACTACAATAACCCACTGACTCAGCCTGGGTTTCTTATCCTGGGGTGTTTAGATCTGTAGGGTATTCGTAAATCCATTTCAGAATTGTTTCTGAAAGAATACTCCAATTTTGTATATGTGCATGCCTGTGTAATTTCCTGAGAAGAGGATTTATCGTTTTCTTCAGTTTCCCAAATATTCTATTACCCTAAAATGATTAAGACACACTCTGGGCATAAGCCCATATTCATAACTAGGCAGTTATAATCAGAATCCAAATACTTAAATTAAAAATTCTTGTGACCTTAGGTGATTTCATTTTTTCTTAACTATGATTTCCTTATCTAGGAAATTGGGGTGAAAATATTTTCTTGAAAAGCCTATTGTGAATTATAAATGAGATGATAAATATGAATGTGGAAAATATGAATGTGCTTTACATACATAAGTTATTTTTATTGGTATCTTTTTAAGGGTAAGAGAGTATTCTTCTGGTCTTCTACTCTGAGAGCTCTAACAGCTTGAAAATGTTACCCAGCTGCTTTGAAGAAGCAGCTTATATAAACGTCCTACTTTGAACCAAAGTTATACTTCAGTTTCAGCAAGTGTTAGCTATGTTCTAACATTGGTATTTCTTTATCACATCATAGCTTATAACTTTTGAAATACCATATACTTCAAAGTTTTTTAAATGTCTATGGCAGGGAGCGACTGGTTGGCTCAGTTTGTGAGGCATCTGCCTTTGACTCAGGTCATGATCCGAGGGTCCTAAGATCTAGCCCCACGTGGGGCTCTCCCTCTCCCTCTGTCCCCTGTCCCCCACCCCCACTTGTGCTCTCACTCTCACTGTCTCTCTCTCAAATAAATAAAATCGTTAGAAGTGGATGAACAAATCAATCAATCAATCAATCAATAAATAAAAATGTCTGTTGGATTTTAACGTTTTCATGGTTGCTAGTTATTTCCTTCTTTTTATAACCTTATAGAGGAGAAAAAAAATCCTTTACCTCTACTTTTCTAAGTTCTCGATTGGGACCCCTGTAACAAAAGACAGATAAACAAGAGAAAAGCCTACGCATTTATTTAATACATGCTTTATGTTACATGGAAAGGAAATGAAGAGATTGAAGACTTCAAGAAACAGTGAAACCTGAGCATTTTTCTGGTAGTTTCAATGAATAGTACAGAATCATAAAAAAAAAAAAAAATGTGAGAGAACAAGAAGTATGAGCTAAGTGTCATAAAGGGGGAGAAGCTTAGCAAGGCCTGTCTCTCTACCTTTGGAGATAAGGATGTTCCTTTCTTCTGGGCATAGGGAGGGCACCTCTCACATGAGGGTTTAACGACCTGCTTCAGGTGAAGGCCAGAAAGTCCTTCCTGTACTTGCCGTGTCTCAAATTTCTTCAGCTGAAAAGATTCAAAATCCCAAGATGCCGTATTGTGGAGCAGCATGCTCTGAAGGCCATCAATGTCATCATTAGGTCACAGCATAAATAAATGGGGTAGCAGAGGTAACTTAAGGTCACACTGGCCTCACCAGCTCCATTCGTGGACACGAATAAGGTCACATTCGTGAACTTGTTATTGCCAAACATTTAACTACAATCTTTCAGCTCTACCTATAAAATTCTCTCCCCACTGGCATATTTCTGGGGGACTTGTTCGGGACTGAACAAGGGAGGAGACTCAAGTGAGATTCACAGTCTGTGATTCAGTCTGTGATTCCATCTGGATAACCATCTGCCCCACGACGCCCTGCTAAGCCACACAGCCACACCACCATTTGCTGCAACCGTGCTGCTGCTTTTCACTCTCCCTACTATGATGCAACGGGTGGAGCTCTGCCTCAAACATCCTTAGTCACCATTCCGCCAAAAGTTCCGCCCTTGCTCTGGCTGATCTCCACTGCAAAGGCAGGCTCCTGTCAAACCTATGGGATCTGGGCTTCCGACCTGCTGGGGCTTTCATCTTGCCTTCACAGTTTTCTTTAACATGACATGGGAAAAGGCACACTTCCTTCTATTAAGAGGGTCTCACAACAGTGCTCCTTGGGTCCCACAGTGTTGTAGGATTTAGCGAGTCAACTCTTTGCATTTGACCTACAGCCTATTGTTCTCCAGAGTACAAACGTGCCCACGACGTACATTCAGAACAAACACCACACTGCTTTATAACCATCATTTTTCTAAAGATTCATTTATTTATTTGGAGTGGGGGAAGAGCAGTGGGAGAGGGAGAGAACCCCAAGCAGACTCCCTGGTGAGCACAGAGCCCCTGACATGGGGCTTGATCCCACAACCCTGAGATCATGATCTGAGCCTAAACCAAGAGTGGGACACTCAAATGACTGAGACACCCACATGCCCCTGTAACCACCATTTTGATGGTCAGTTTCCAAAGCTTGGGTAGTCACATAGATGCATTTAGATAGATATAAAGTAGATGAGATCAAGGTATGGATATGGCTATAGTTATACAGATATAGACATACATATACATAGCTAGTGTTTAGTGGTATTGGGGAATGTCAAGGGCTGTGTGCCACCAAAAAATCTGCATTTGCCTCCATCATTACTGAGACTCACTACTGAACAAAAGTAACACATATATGGGTGAAAAAAATTTTAAATCAAGACTCAGATTTTTTCAAAACTCAAGAGAGGGAATGTGAAAGGGATCTGAACACAGAGCTAAAAAATAATGTTCTTTTGAAAGGCATATCAACATGCTTTGGTTCCTGAGGTTAACACTGCCCTATCATAGTTCTGAAAAAATGAGTGAAGGCTAAGAACAAAAGTAAACCCCAAAGTCCCATGTTTTGTTATCAGTCTGTTATTGGCCCACGTCTTCCTGTTTTATACTGTTGTCTGGAAATATCTTTGTATAACTTGTTTCTGAACATTAGGGAAAAGACATGTACTCACCTATCACAAATACATTCAGAGCACTTCTACACTCCTTTCAACCCATAAAAACTGCCGTATCCATGTGTATATGCTTATGAGATTTAAATCAAATTAAGATGAAAATAAAAAGCAGACTGTATACTTTTCATGGATTCAGTCACCTATAAAGTCCCATCACCCAAAACATCCTAACAGTAATTTAAGTGTAACCCCCCCACCAATAACAAAGCCAAAGCAAACACAATAGCAACAACAAAAGACTTCTATTGCCTGAAAACTTTCACCAAAGGGAGCTTTCTTCTACTATTTTGGTGTTGAGGGCAGGGGGAGCTTTCTTCTTAAGGAAGCCCATCTTTTCTTTTTTTCTTTTGCTAAAGACTTTTTTTTAAAGGTTTTATTTATTTACTTGAGAGAGAGAGACAGCGAGAATGACAGAGATAGCAAGAGTGTTCACGAATGGGGAGGAGAGGGAGAAGCAGGCTCTCTGCTGAGCAGGGAGCCTGACGTGGGGCTCTGTCCCAGGACCCTGGATCATGACCTGGGCCAAAACAGGAGTCAGACCCTTAACCAACGGAGTCACCCAGGCGCCCTGAAGACTTCCTTTTTTAAGAAGAGCTTTAGGTTTACAGTAAAGTTGAAAGGAAAGTACAGAGATTTCTTATACTCCCCTGTTCCAAATACATGCATAGCCTCCTCCATTATCAAAATCACTTACTACAATGGTACATCTTCCACCAAGGATGACCCTACATTCACACATCATAATCACTCAAAATCCATAGTTTACCTGAGAGTTCCCTCTTGGTGTTGTATATTCCATGGGACTAAACGAATGTGCAAAGATGGAGGTCCTCATCAGTTTAATACTACCAAGTATTTTCACTGCCTTAAAAAAGCCTCTATGTCCTGCCTGTTTATCTCTTTATCTCTCTCCCAGCCCAACACTTGACAAACACTGATTTTTTTTTTAAGACTCCATACTTTTCCCCATCTTTTCTTAATATTAGTTAATGTAAATATCTTTGCAATGGTCCAGGTCTGTTTCTCTTTGTCTTCTGAAGCAACACACACAGAGTCCACTCGTTTATCATAACAGCTTTTCAAATACATAGAGATAGATATCCTACACCTCATGAACTTTATTTTTTCCCTCAGCTGTTCCAAAGAGTCTTACCAGTATCATTTGCCTTCATGAAGATACACTCAAATTTGCAAATTAGGTTCTTAAAGAGTGTGATTTAGATTTGTATCTACAGCTATGAGTCCTGGAGGGCATGGACTGTGTATGATCCTCTCTGCAGGTCCAAAATGTCTTACTACTAAGGAGCAATGAACATATTTGTTGGATGAACAAATGAACAAAAGAAGCTACTTTCAAAAAATGCTTCTAATATAAATTACCTCTATTTACTTCCCTATATGATTTCTTCATCCAATTTTAGCTTTTTGAAAAATGTCTGTAAACTAACAAACAAACCAGCAAGTGATTTAGTTTCTTGGGAATAAAAATTCTAGGAGACTTAGTAGCTGACTTACCAACTTTCTTTTTACCTGGCTATAATACCAGATGGTGTTTGTACCAGTTGTGCACTGGCTTATTTTTAAAGACAGTTTTGGGGTTTCGTTTTTACAAGCCACTGCAGAGATTTTACAAAATGAGACCTACCTTGGCACTGTAATGTATAAAATATACTAAAATTTGGACTATATACCAAAATAAGGACAAAAAGAACCTTCTCTCTCTAGTATCAGTCTTTCCACAAAGACTCCAGGTGCATAGGAAATTTACCCTAGATAGAGAGAGAAAAAGCATCTCGGATTTGTCCTGGCAAAGAAACTGATTCTTAGGATGGGAAGCAGATTTGGATGAATACTTGACAGAGACACTCAGATTCTCTCCAGCCTCAGGGAAATGTGTTACAAATACCTTGAGAGATGCAGCTGTAAGAAACTGAGAGAGTGAGTCTAATAAGAGTTTCCTCTAATACGTTCTAGGGAGCAATACAAGAAACTGAGTGAATGGGAAAACTCAGCAGGGACCCCAATAACCTTTAACACAAGGGAGCCAAAGCCTCTCTTCCTCTTTAGCAGAAGCAGCATGTTCTGTGATGTGTATAACATTAAGGAATGTTTGTGCTGATGGTCTTGTTGGGACTAACAACAGTCAAGTTTCCACTCAGTGGCCAGGAAAAGGCTGAGCCTCAAAGCTGGCCGTCAGGAAATAGAACAACGATAACCAAAATGAAAAGAGGTATGTGAAAATGAGTACATGAAACTGAAGATATGAAGTCAGAATCATGAAGGATAACATTTAACCTCTCTGCTCTTCACTTTCTTTATGTGTAAATTGGGATAATAATAGCACCTATATCGTAATTTTGTTACAAGTACCAAGTAAATTCATTTAAAGTATCCTGACTATAGTGAGCACTCAATAAATGTTACTTACTATTAATATTATTATCATAACGTAAAAACAACCCAAATCTTCTCTTAAAAGGGCAAGGCTGAGTAAAAAATGGTAAAGCAATCTATTCTAAAATAAGCGGTCATTATATTATACATATAATGGAAAATGAGGAAATGTCCATTTGTCTATCTGTGAACCCATGTTTCATATTGAATAGCTGATGACATAAATGTTTAATGATATAAATCATCAAATAGTGCTTAAAAGTTTCTGTCATAATGTTCCTTGAATAAAAGAAACTTGAATTTTTCATTCCAACTCACCCAACTTATTAGACC
The DNA here is from genome assembly GCF_022355385.1 of Mustela nigripes. Classification (NCBI taxonomy): domain Eukaryota; kingdom Metazoa; phylum Chordata; class Mammalia; order Carnivora; family Mustelidae; genus Mustela; species Mustela nigripes. The sequence goes on along the minus strand of NC_081570.1, from coordinate 87,141,930 downwards.
AGTATGGAATGAAAATAAAACAAAGAGGAAAACCAATTTTTCTCTATAGAATGGTAGCCTATATTTAAGAGCTGTCACCTGAACCCAAGTAGCATGAGAGACAGAGGCTTGAGAAACTATGAGAGGTGATGGTTCTAGAGAGCAAGGTCCAAGAAGATAATAGTAATCTGAAACCAAAGAGCATGTAAAACAAATTCTTTCAGGAGAGGACATGGTTGATGGGAGTTTAGATGGTAATAGCAAATTATTTAATATTCAGTTTTATTTTTGTTCTGTGTTCTGCAGAATGCACACTCCACAAACTTCATCCTTGTCTCTAATCAGCATAGCTTTGTGTTAGTGTTGTTTGGAGTAATTGAAGGAGATGGAACTCTGTTCCATGCCTGGACCAATATGACACAGAAAGGAGAATGCAATGATGGAGACAAGATATAAAGAGATCCAGATCTGAGCATTAACAGAAGACTGCAATGAACATTACATGCTATATAATTTGCAGAACCTCTGAGAAGCCATTGGAATTTCTACTCTGAGTAGTGCAAGCAAGCCATTTTTATTAGGTAGGGTTTTCCTACACAGCTGGAAGAATAGAGAAAAAGGGCCATTTACAAGCCTCCACCAAAGTGAGATTGATGGACATTTTTGTAAGTTCTCATGTGAATATTTCAGAGGAAATATTCTTAACTTTGGAGGAGGTAGGGTGAGTCTTGGGTAACATGTCCTAAGACACAATGACATTTGAAATAATTTGGGAGATAGGTGGGAATTACTTTGGGGAAATATAAGGTATTTATACCATGCAAATAACATGAACAAAGACTCAGAAGTATAAAGGACTGTGAAGGTTATGCTTCATATAAACAGCTTATCCTAACAAATGATTCTAATTTATTTTATGAGACAACTAGAATATAGGTACACTGTTATTAGAAATTTATAAATATAGATTACATATAGAAAAATATTTTAAAAACAATGTACCTGTGAGCATTGGATCGCGTTATTTCTAAATTATTCCCAAGCCTATTAAAAGGAAGTTTCTGAGGTGCCTGGGTGGATCAGTCAGTTGAGCATCTGACTCATGGTTTGGGCTCAGTTATGATCTCAGAGTCATGGGATGGAGCACACTGGGCTACGTGCTCTGCACAGAGCCTACTTGTCCCTCTCCCTCCCCTTCTGTTCCACGCTCCCTTGTTCTCCCCCTCCTGTCTTGTGCTCTCTCTCAAATAAATGAATAAATCTCAAAAAAAAAAAAGGAAGTTTATCTTATACTATGAGTAAAAGAGCCCTCAAATGATTCCATTCCACCTAGATCTTTGTGTCTTCTAGATGAGATCCCAAATATTATGAAACAAAAACAGTCCATGCTCCCAGTAAGCTGTCTCAGTGCCTAACCTATGGCAACCAGGAGAGATGTATGGGATTGTTATAAGCCATTAATTTATAGAGGAACTTGTTATGTAATCAGAGTAACCAGGACAATGTAATTAATTATTTACAATCAGAACTAATCAAGAAATCCAGATACATGTGATCACCAAATCTACAAGCTGTCATATGATAATACTTATGTAGCACTTACCTAAGTCACATCTATTTTTTTCATTTAAAGGAATATAATACAGTTCCTACAAGCTCCAAATCAGGATTCTGACTACCTAGGTTTAGAATCTTGCTTGCCATCCATTAGTTGTATGACTTTAGAAGAATTAATTAACCACTGTATGTTTATTTTTCATCCGTATAATTGGGATTAAAAATATTGCCGACCTCAAACGTTGGGATGAAAATAGGGTAGGCACATGTAAAGCTCTTACAACTTCACTGGCATACAGTATACACTTAACTCACTGAATTTTAGCTGTTCTTATTGTATTCTTTGATTTGCTCAACAATACTGTGAAATTAAGTGTGAACGTATTCTGACTTTATAGGTAAGATATTGAAGCTCAAGAAAAATGAATGTTTTGTCCAGATATGTAGCTAAGAGGTAGCAGAGCTGGAAGTCAAATCTCAGTCTTGTGACTCCAGATCCTATTTTAAAATGCATATTCTTGGGCCACACAATAGTCTTAATGAATCAGAATGCAGGAATGGTCCACTAATGAATCAGAATGCAGGAATGGTCCACTAATCTAATTTTTAAAAAATTTAAATTATTCTAGAAAGTCCTTGAGCACTGGAAAGTCTGAACCACTCCCTTCTCCATATTTAGTCAATATAGAAAATGTAAGATTTCCACAAAAAAAAATTTAAAAAATCAATTTTTGCTTTTGAAAGCTTTACAGCAGGAAAAAAGTCACTTCCTGCACTTTTCGTTAAGTAAAATAATTCATACCATGCAGATTTTGCCATGAGAGCCCCCAAGAACTTTAATACAATCAAACCCTGTAAGAAAACAACAGTTCACTTACTTGACTATGTGAGAAAAAGATGATGAGCTTATCCCCAAGTGATAGGTTGCCCTGTTGGTTTCTGGCAAGGATAAATTGTCATAAGTTTTTAAATGTTTTTTCAATATGAGTATAGTTGACACCAATGTTACAATAGTTTCATGTGTACAACACAGTGACTCAGCTTCTCTCTACTATACTATGCTAAGTGCCGTAAGTATTCTGAATCTGTGTATCTAGCTGCCCAACAGAGCTGCAGAAATTTCTCGTGCCTACTTTCCTGAAACAGGCCAAACTCAGGTACCCTCAGTAGATTGACAGTTATTATTATGGGAGGATATTGATGAGCTCCCCACAATCCACACTAGGGGCACAAGTCAAGGCACCTGTGGATTTTGATGAGTGTGAGGAGCTTTCGAACTTTTTCTGCTTCTTAAGAACTAGGCATCTGCTCCATATGGCTATGGGCACCTTGATCTCTTTTTCTCTGTGAACTCTAACGTGGACTCTATTGTGCCTTCTATTTGTGATTGCTAGCACATGGCACTGACAATAGAAACAAGAGAAGGGATGCAAGGACAGAACTCACCAAGGGATACTTTTCAAAACTGTGTGAGAGCAAAGGGAAAAGGCAGAGAGAGAGGAGGAGCAGGGGAGTAGATTTCTCCCCATTGGAAGGGTTGATTTATACGAAGGTTGTCTTAAACAATAAGAAGGGAAAACAAAAAAACAAAACTCTTTTTTCGCCTTATCCTTCTTTATTGGAGTCCAGTGCTTTAATGTCAGACAGAAATATGTATTGGGTGGAGATCATGAAGAGCCTATTAAGGAAATACTGAAGACAGTTGATTTCATTTTTGCTGATCTAGGTTGTAGACAAAATTTCCTTGAAAGAAACTAAAACAAGAAGATTCCTGAAATATTTCCATATATTACTTAAAAGCCTACTTTGCATGACAGTTATTTTAGTTGGTAAGACGTACCATTAATTATAGAAAGTAATTACAAAACAAATATCAATGTCTTTGAAATCCTCTGAGATACTGCAAACACACATTCCTATTGACATAAATGATTCCTTTAGGTCCCATTGTTTTGGTAATCCCTTCCAAAGCTAACACAGAATTGATTGTTTTGTAAGAACGCAGAAAACCTGGCTCCTGGCTCAGCCACTTACTGACTATACACTCCAGGGATAATTACTTAAGCGTCATAAGATTTCATTTTCTCATCTATAATGTAAGGATTTTAGTAACAGGCTCCTCTATGAGGAGATTCTGGATCTTCCTTTTGTGGAATTGATCACACTCTTCTTTAAAGTCTTGCTGTAACCTAAATGTCCTTTTCATCTGTAGCACCTGTCATACTTTTTGCTTCTACCCACACTATACACTGTACATCTGTGCAACCAGGCAAACAGTGGACACCCAATAAATACTTGTGTATAAATGAATGAATGAATGAATGAATGAATGAGGAACATCTTGTGCAAAACACTTACATTCCTATTACCACCATTTTACAGAAAATGAACCTAAATTTCCAAATATTAAATCATCTGCCTAGAATCAGAACTAAAAGGGAGAAAAGCCAGGACTTAAAGCTCAATCTTAAATCTTCTCAATCTACCTTGCAGAGTTCAGCATGATACAGTTTCCCTACAGAAAGTTCACAGACATTTTATGCTTTGCCTGTGGCCACTATCATTTTCTTCCTTGCCCTGTAAGGTGACAGTACTTGCCTCATGAATTAACTAAATTCAAGATTCCTTCAGGATAAAACCACACATTACTGATCTTTGTGTTTGAATTCATAATGCCTAGTTTAACGAATATTTGTGAAATTGAGGAATTTGGCATTCAAAAGAGAGTCCAACAATATTCTCCCTGGGTTGTTTTAACTGTGGCTCTATCTGTAGGAAACAAAACAAACAAACAAAAAAGAATTAAATGATTATCAGCAGTAAGATCATTATGCCTCTTTTATAGCAAACTCAAGGTGCCTTCAATTCACTAAAATCCATCATAGAATTTTATGTGCTTTCTGCACAAATATGACTTTTTTCTCCTCCAAAGTCCATATATCCTATTTTGCAGAATTATTAGAAACTGTGAAATAATTTCTTATAAGTTTATCCTCCGCTGAAAGTCTTTTTTACATATACCTTGTAATTTGTAAGCCATCTTGAAATAAAATCTTAGAATATTTAGAACAAACCAAGAAAGAAAGCATTATTTGGATTATTTATTTTACATAAGACATGGGGAAAATCTATTCTCTCCAACTTTCTGATAATTTTTTGATATTTTAGATGAATATCAAATAAACTTTATTTATTTTTGTATGGCTGAAAGTTCAAACTGTACTGTTATGACCTCTGCATGTAGTATTTTAAATTTGATTTTACAGAGCCCTAAATGGTTTCCAAAGTTATTTTTAATTCATGTGAATTACCTAAATTGAAGGTCCATTAACTTTCATTAGGCGGTCTCAGGAGTTGAATGCTGGCAAGGAGCCAAGCTCCCAGAGCTTGAGGAATAAGAGATAGATGAAGTACTGCCAGAGCGGAGAGACCAGACATAAAGGTAAACCTCCACTAAAAGCCCAGCCCCCTTATTCATCTGCATTCCAATGAACAAGACTGCAACCCAACTAGTACTTATGGCATTAAATAATCAGGTCCAAGGAAACTTAGTGGAACACCAACAGGTGGTTTCCCCAGATGCCTCTATGTTTGGGCTATACTTTTGGTAGGGTGTGGTATTCCTCCAATGCTTCCTGATTTTGTTCATCCAAATGTAGCAAAGAAACACAAAGATGATTACACTGGGAGCACTTATGACATTTTACAATGCCAGGATGATGGAATATCTGCTTAGTTAAGAAGTTTTACCTGTTCGGCGCTGCCGCTAGGCATCCATCACTAATGAGTTCAGGCCCATACATCATAGCTAGAAAGCATGTGACAGTTGGAGTACAAGCCAAGTCCTGGCATTTCAGGACTGTGTACTAATTTCCATCAGAATTTCTCAGGATGTGCATGATCTTTACAGAGAAGGGGCAGCTGGCAAGTGAAGACATAAGAACAATGGATTGTAATTAAAATGCAAAACAAAACAACAACAAACGCATTCAAGTTTACATCCAGAGCTATTAGAATTTTAATCTCAGGTCAGTCATTTCCATGCAGGTATTGTGTGAGTAAATTTAATATCTCTAAGCCTCAATCATACCATCTAAAAATGGATACAATAATACCCACCTTTAGAGTTCTTTTTTTTCTTTTTTAGAAAAACTAAATTAGAAAATGACTATAGTGACAAGCATACAATAGGCCTTCAGAACATGGTATTTTGCTGCTGCCTCTGTAATTGCAGATATATCTAAACAAAAAGTTACTCTTTATTCTGCCCTTGGAATCCCTGCGCCGGAAGAAAATGTCGGGAATGACTACGAAAATTTCACACTCAGTGGATTTTCTCCAGTTTTCTGTGCTAAAGAGTGGAAAACTGCTTATTCTAGTCTAAAAATGCAAATGTTCCATATGAGCTAAGAGTTTATGTGATCTCTAAAGACAGCCTCAAAATTAGTTGTGGCGGCTTCCTTTAATATTTTCATTCATTCACTCATCATTCGTTCATTCCAAAATATTTACTAAATATTTATTAAGTGCCTTCTGTGAGTCAGGGGCTATGAAACACAAGAGTGAGTAAGACAGAAACAGCCTATGTTTAGGCAGTTTATACTTTCTTACTCTCTTCTTATGTTGGCCTACTGTTAATTTTTCAATGATATCTCTAATTACTGAAGATATTCTCATATAAAATTCATATAACATTCATAAAATTCATATATAAATTCATACATAAAATTAATTCATAAACATAAAATTCATTAACACTCTCATATAAAATTCAAAAGATATGGAGAATGAAAACTTTATCATCTCATTCTCTGCAAAACTGACACTGTCAACAGTGTGGCTTGTATTTTTCCAATTTCTCTAATATCTATATATATTTATATACCACTACTTTTTAAAAAACCTCATTATATTATACAATCTTTAATATTTAGCACATATTTCTTTTATAGTATAAAAAGTATATTTCTTTTTAATAAAGTCTGCAGGCTCTGAATTAACTTGAATTTAAAAGAAAGGGGGTTGGGAATAAATCTCTAGGTTTTTAAAACCTAAAAAACAAATAGTCCTTTTAGAATCATGAAAGGAAATTTTCTACAAAGCTGCCAGCTTTAACCTGATTATCCTCTTACCAGATGGTCATTATTCCCCCAAATCTTCAAAGATGGACTGAATTTATCAGACAGGGCTTCTTAAAGAAAATTTTCAGTGATGTGATAAATCTTCCTCGATTTTGCCAAGAAATGTTTGAATGGATTATTTTTCAAGAAAGGATTTTTTTTTTTAAATGCATTCTAGATTAATAGAAAGCTACTTCCTTTCTGTTTCATTCAAAAAAATTTGAATAACAAGTCAAAATCATTTTAGGAAAAAAAATGCCATTTTATATCAGACCATTTCAGGCAGTTTTTGCCTCTTTTCTCAGAATTCCTCTCTAGGCCTTTAAAGTGTAGGGTTATAGAGGGCTGCCATTTTCAGTCCTTCTATCTAGTTTTTAAAAGGCAAAAGCAGTTATATGTTAAAAAAAAAAAAATGAAAGCCATCCTTCCTTTGAAATAAGCTAAATAATTTTTATAAGAATTCAAGTTAAATGTGACTCTCAAAAGCTTTTCAATTCTAGGGAATGCCCTGGCCTTCACTTATCAATAGGCAATGCTAGAATTAAAAGAATTTTTTTTATAATGCAATAAAAACAGTAAATCTTTTTAATCCAAAATTGGAAAACTTTATTTAGTTCCTATTTTTTATGTTCTACCATTTTGAAGAGACAATTGTCTACTATAGGTGAAATGTAAATAGCTTTTGCCCATCTTTATAGATTTATAGGCTCATAAAGACACCAGAAATGGTTGCAACTAATCCTCCTATTTGAGTCAGTAAAGAACTCAGGGAGGTGACCAGAGGAAAAAACCAGTACCTCCAATATGCCAGTTATTCTAAGTGCTTTATCTATTTCACCTCATTTAAATCTGATCACCAACCTGAAATGAGTCATTAGGCCAATTCAAGCCATGATGACTTATCCAAAGTCACAAGGTGATTTAAATGCAGAACTGAAAGTTTTCCTGAAGACCTCTTTTTTTTTTTTTTTTTTTTTAATTAGTGGGGAGGTGTGCAGAGGGAAAGGGAGAGAGAGAATCTCAAGCAGACTCTCCACTGAGCTAGGAGCCAGGCATGGGACTTGATCTCACATCCCTGAGATCATGATCTAAGCCAAAATCAAGAGTCTGATGCTTAACTGACTGAGCGACCCAAGTGCCCCATTGGAGACTTCTATCTTAGTACAGAGCTCTTCATGTTATACTAGACTGCCTTGAACCATTGACTGATCAGAGGCTGACATGAATATTGTGACAGAATGAATGAAAACAGTTTGGAGAACTGAACCATGCTATCAAAGATAAGAGACTTAAGACTAAATACTGTAGGAGCGTCTGGGTAGCTCAGTGGGTTAAGCCTCTGCCTTCATCTCAGGGTCCTGGGATCAAGCCCTGCTTCGGGCTCTCTCCTCGGCAGGGAGCCTGCTTCCTCCTCTCTCTCTGCCTGCCTCCCTGCCTACTTGTGATCTCTCTCTCTCTCTCTGTCAAATAAATAAATAAATAAAATCTTTAAAAAAAAGAATAAATACTGCAAACATGATTTTTCTGTGATATAGACTACCCTATTAGATAGAGATTAGATAACATCCCTATTGTAGTACCATCTCTATTGCCAAAGAGAGGCTTATGACCAAATAGTTCAATGTGCTTGAGTATACAGCTTAATTGGCTTAAGCCTATAGCTAGAAATTTCTAATATTTTTACGATCTAGTTCAATTAAACTAACCTAAGGGTTTAAATATTGAGCTATTTATTAGGAGCAAGAGTACAGCATATTAACTGCTCTACACTTTAAAATAATGGCTCAGGTCCAGATCCAGACTTGGCCACTTCTTCGACTATCGTGCCTTACTTCTCTTCATCCTTGACACTTGGGTCAGAGTTATTCTCTTAAGAAATGTGATTAAATATATTCATCAAATAATTGCTAAGAATCCACCGTGGGCTAAGCCAAGTGCTGGGTACTGGAGGCATAACAGGGACTAAGATTTGTCAGAGTGATCTTGGAGCTTGCAGTTGAATACAGATGTATTCAAACAATTTCAAAGCTCGGTAAGAAGAGGAGAGAGAGAGAAACAGTTGGAGCACAAGGGATTGTGAGAACACTGAAAATACTCTGTATAATACTTATCCATTACACACTTGTCCAAACCCATAAAATACACGCTAATGTAAACTATGGACTTTGGATGATAATGTCTCAATATAGGTTCATCAATTATAACAAACATACTATACTGGTGGGGGATGTTGATAATGGCGGAGGCTGTCTATGTGCCGAGAGAGTTATGCAGGAAGCCCTTGTACCTTACTCCCAATTTTGCTATGAATCTGAAATGGCTCTAAAATAATAAAGTCTTGAAAAAATAATAATAAACTAAAAGGCAAAAAAAAAAACAAAAACAAAAAACCACAACCCTTCTGTGATAGGTACTACTATGGTAGAACTAAGTACAACATACTATGGAATATGGAAAAACATGAGAAGTTAGCTAATATAGAGGGGAGAGTATAGTAGGGCTTCTGACAGAAAGTGAAATTTAGTTTTAAACACTCCTACTTAATATAGATTAACACCCACCTGTTTCCTACAAGGTAAATACAAATGTTTAAGAAAAAAATAAAAACCAATATTCAGGCCCTTCACTGCCTTCCATCCTTGTAACACTACCCGCCACCATTTCTTCTCCTGCATCCTTGTACCATAGGCCACTATTCACTCTTCCTCCCAAGCAGACCATGTTCTTCAAAAACCCATAACCTGGTCTTACTTCTTATTTCCTCCTCCTTATTCAGCAGAAATGCCTCCATTCATCCACCAAAGCAAAAGATGCATGTTTCACACTTTATTTCACATCCCTTCACTTCTTTCAGTCCTAAGATATTTGTCCATTCTGCTGAGATCTCCCCATGGGCTGTAGTCCTCTATACTGCAGTGCATTGCACACTGCAGTACACAAATTCACTTCATGCTTCTTGAGTATCTTACACATCTATGAATTTTCAGCTCCTGAATGCATTACTTGACCTATACCAACTAAAAAATACTCACTAAATAATATACCAACTAAATAAATACTCACTGAATTTGGAATAATTAATTCCAATTCTTAAAGGGCATTGATCTGATCAGAGATATAACATTCACAGATATGTAGCGGTAGATTAAATAAATACAAGAGTTTTAAAAAACTTCCATAAAAATTAAATTTAATAGCCCAAGAAATAGCCTTTTGAGTGTGACCTGGAGGGTACAAGTAGAACTAGTTCACTAGATTTAATGCAAATGACAGTGTTACACAGAATTGTCAATATGTCAAATAAGGGTTAACCAAAAAAAAGCAAATATACTTTGCAAAGATATACTGCACCATACAAATGGAATCTGATACAATGCAGTTCATTTTCCAGATCTCAAACTGCAGTTGTGATGTAGTGAAAATGCCTAACACAGCTGAGATTCCTATTAAGCTCCATGTCTCTCTTACTTCATTACTTTGTTACTACAAACTGGACATAGAAACCAAATTAATATACACTTGATTTCTTATTTGTAGAAAGAGAAGCTATTAGAGTTGTGAATTTCTCTTTGGTTTTGAGAGTAAGTGTTTGCTTCCCTTTGTTTCTACTGAAAAGTCCAAGTTGATTTATAGTCACTACTGTGCAAAGACTTTGCTATAAAATTTTGATAATCAATGCAAATTTGATATATTCATGTCCTTTTCTATTTAAATTTAACAAAGCTGGTTAACTTCCTAAGTTAAATATGTACAATAAAAAAATTCTCTTTAAAGGTTGTATTTTGTCTCTGGTTTTCTTTCTTAGGTAATGAAAATAATTTTCAGTTCCAAACACTGGCTTACTGCACTTGAGACCATGCTCAGATCTCACAGGTGGTGTAAACATAAAAGACATCAAGTGGAACATTTTGATTCCCAATATTAAACTCAACTATTATTTTTTAAAATTTATATTATGACATTTTTATTTTTAAAGAAAAGCAAAAACAAACTAGTAGGTTTTTAAAATATGCACAAAAATGTTAGAGATAAAATATCACTGAGTACAACCACCAGAAACACATCCCCAGTATTACATTGAAGGGGAAACACTGTAATCATAGCTGATTAAGTGCTGTATTGATGTACATAAACTGAATTAGAAAAAGAAATTATCAAGAGAATTATGAGTAGAGAGGATCCAAATAAGGAAAGAACTTTTAGAGTATAGGTCTTTCTGATTATTGATTCAATTTCTCTTTTTACTTTTGTGCATAACTAAAAATATATACATTTCATTTGTTAGACTTAAAGAGGACTTTTCCCCCAAGCTTTGCTAATTACATAAACTTTAAACAGATTTTACCCATGCTTTAATTACTCCACTCTTAGATGAAGCTAAGAATATATTTCAGACATCCCTATTTCGAGGTTGTTCAGAATTCAGAATCGCCGAAGTGTTTTGAAATTCCTCTATAGAATTTAATGCAAAATAAAGTTAAAAATAAGTGATTTGATTGAGATTATATATACACAGATTTAAAAGGACATGGCCACATGAGAATTTTAAAATATTTATAAATTCTGCCAAACTCCTTATGCTATATTCAGGAGCAAATATTGAAAAGCAAAGGAAAAGTCACACAGGAAGTACCATATCCTTGTGTAAATTTTAAAATTAGCATTCACTGGGGCAATCAGGTTAAAGTCAGTGATTCTAGAGAAACATGCCTAAAAAAAAAAAAAAAAAGAAACATGCCTAAAAAATAAAGGGCATTGGCGGTCACACAAGACTACCTGACATCCAGAAAATATGTGGACAGATGCTTCTGAGTTTCATGGTTAAACCATGGGGCCCTGTAAGCAGACTGCCTGGATAATATTCAGGTTTTAGAACTTTACCAGTTTGGGCCAGTTACTTTTTACTTAATCATGTGTACCTTGGGAGAAATGACAGCAAATAATCTGTAGGGTTTCTGTGAGGACTGAGTTACTGAATGCCAGTTGCTTGGAAAAGTAACTCAATTCATAAACTCTATATACGTTAGCTATTTTTTTATTTAATCTCACAAATTCCTCTTCACATTATTGCAGGTTCTGATTCAAATGAACGGCTTACAAATCCATAGGCACATTTGCTGTCTCTGAGAGGAAAAATGTCCCAGGAAACAATCCATTTTTAGAGACAGGTGGGGCTTTCCCTGTAAGAATTTTTTAATACCTCTTAGTCTACAGAAGACAAATACAAGAGATGCCTGACAGATATTCACAGGGGAAATTGGTTCTAAATGGCTCCAGGACTACCCATAGAAAGGATGAAGAAATGAGGAGATGAAGTCAAGCAGAAATATATCCTTATAAAAGAAAAGCCTAACTACCTCAGCTTGAACCTCAAACAGCCCTACTTAGCCAGAATCAGGGAGCTGCTGTTCTTGAAAGTCAACTCATGGGGTGCCTGGGTGGCTCAGTGGTTTAAGACTCTGCCTTCGGCTCAGGTCATGATCTCAGTGTCCTGGGATCGAGCCCTGCATCGGGCTCTCTGCTCAGCAGGGATCTTGCTTCCTCCTCTCTCTCTGCCTGCCTCTCTGCCTACTTGTGATCTCTCTCTGTCAAATGAATAAATAAAATCTTTTAAAAAAGAAAAAAGAAAGTCCACTGATCCCATTCCTCTTCAATCCTTAAAATAAGAAATTAATCTTGGAACCATACATGTGTTCTTCAAAGTATGGGTTAGACTACCTATTAAAACTGAAGCGCTTTACATATATTAACTCATTTAATCTTAATAAGAACTATGTAAGACAGATATAATTATTAGCATTAAAATAATGAAGCATGGAAGCATTAAGTTACTTTCCCCAGGAACAACCTGCTAGGAAGTAGAGCCTGAATTCACACCCACAGAGCTTGACTGTGGAGATCACACCCTCTTGTGCAGTACCAGTTCAGGCAAGTTATTTAAACTCTCAGAGTGTCAGTTTCCTTCATCAGTTCATACACACTTGTTGCAAAGATAAAATTGGATAATGTCTTCACTACATTTGTCATGCTCAGCAAATTGTATGATTATTCCTTATGAAGGAGAACGCTAAGGCTTATGGAGTCATTGGTCCCAGATGGAAATGAGCCCAACTGCCCTGTGCTCCAAGATTCTCTGAGGTTCTAACATCACTCTACCCAACAAAGGGCCAACTGTGAGCCTCTTTGCAATGACACCAGTTGTAACCACACTTCCCTACTGTGGTTCCTCTCTCTCCAGCCCAGTGAGGCTCTACACTGGAAGGAGACAAAGACCCCTGCAGTGCCTCTGTGCTTCCAAATGTTTCCTTTGCACCTGAGGTTTAGAGTCTGTATCTCAGAGTCAAGCATCTGATCCCTGTAGCCTCATTGTCCTATAGGAAAATTGCTCTAAAGGAGATCATCAGGCCCACCAGGCTTAACAGAAGCTTATTAGTTTCAAAAGCTTATTTATTTCAAGATTTTATCCTACTAAAAATATATTATCAATTACTTGGAAGTTTAATTATTGTATCTCCAATTTGAGTTTATCAAACATTTTATTATTATGCTTAATTACCAACCTTTATCTTGTATTTTTCACTCAACACTGAACATCTCCAAATGTTAAGTGTCATGTGAGAACAAGAAAAGCAGTAAAGGCATTCCTATCTGGGCATGTGAAGAATTCTCAATGAGGGCAAAGGAAAGGGAATATCCTAAACAAATTGATTAATAGAATATTGTACAGGTAATAAAAGTAATGAAAACACAAAGGAGGAACAATTTTTTCAGAAAAACAAAGAAATTGTAATAGTTTGGGATGTTTAAATATACATATAAAACATACGGACAAAAATCAGAACCCACCTGGTGGCTGACTTACAGTGAGGCCAGACTGATAGTGAGGAAGAAACTGGTTATGGGTCTCTCTTACTTACATGACAGCACCACAGGCAATGCTAAGGTTGGCTGATTAAGGTGCCCTGATGGGAGCACATATGAACTTACCCCCATACCTACATCACCTGGCAAGTGGACCCTGACTGGAAAAATACAAGCACGTCCCTAACGACTTCCCAACACCCAGACGTTATATTCCTTTGGAATCAGATCCTACCTAACACAGCAGGGGAAAAAACAAGAAATCTGTATGCTTGTTTTCATTAGATTTTCTAAGTCGGATAGTAAGAAGTAAACATATTTTACTTCACATTAAGCTTTGGACTACATATATTAATTCACTTAACAAACATTCACTGAATGCCTTCATCGCGCCCATCTAGTCTTGAAACTGCAAACATAAAACAGATACGGGCACCTGGGGGGCTCAGTTGGCTGAGTCATAGAAGTTGAGCTCAAGGAGGTAAGAGAGTCAGAGCAATGCAGGGGCTTACAGATCATTGTAATGGCTTTGGCTTTTACTCAGAATGAGTTGGGAAGATTTTGTAAGGTTGTGTGCAGGTTAATTCTTTGACTTAAATTTTTAAAGGATTGCTCTGTTGGTTGAAAATACACTCTTGGGGGGACAGTTGGGTGGCTCAGTGGGTTAAGCCTCTGCCTTCGGCTCAGGTCATGATCTCTGGGTCCTGGGATCAAGTCCCACTTCAGACTCTCTGCTCAGCAGGGGGCCTGCTTCCCCCTCTCTCTCTGCCTGCCAATCTGCCTACTTGTGATCTCTCTCTCTGTCAAGTAAAGAAATAAAATCTTTAAAAAAAGAAAGAAAGAAAGAGAGAAAGAAAGAAAGAAAGGAAGAAAGAAAGAAAATATACTGTTGGGAAGTAAGTGTACAAACAGGGAGACCAGTTAGGAAACCATGGAAATAATCTCAAGTGAGAGAAAAAGGGGATGTAGTGAGTTCATATTCTGGAGCCATGGTTAAGGTAAAGTCAGCAGGACTGGCCAACCAGTTGCATGTAGGGTGTGACTCAAGGCTGACTGCAAGGCTTCTGGCTCAAGTATTTATAAGACTAGAGTTGCAAGGTCACCTGGTTGGCTTAGAAGGTGGAGCATGGGACTCTTAATCTCAGCGTTGTAAGTTAGAACCCCATGTTGGGTGCAGAGATTACTTAAAAATAAAATCTTAAAAAAAAAAAAAAAGAATAGAGCTGCCATTTACTGAGATGGGGAGGACTACTTGAGCAGTTTTGCTTTCTTTTTGTGAGAGGATGGGACAGAAATGAGAAATGCAATTTAGAATATATTGATTATATGATTGATGTCTGTGGAGATCCAATAGAATATATTAAATAGGCAGTTAGGTTAATGAATTTGGAGCTCAGGAGAGAGATCCAAACTGGAAGTAAAATTTTAAGGGCAGGATTCCGACAGTATTTAACAGTGTCTGCCTACTAGATAACATCACTAACAAATGAGCAAACAAGCTACAAAGAGAGTAAGAATCCAAAGACTGATTTTTTGGAGAGTCGACCATCCAAGTTCAGGGGACGGAAGAAGAGAAACAAAGGAAGCTGAGAAGGACAGGATGGTGAGAGGGCAGGAGAAGGAAGGAAGAGTTCTAGTTGTCAAATGAAGAAACTATTCCAAGGAAAGAAGGATGAACATCTGTGTCAAATATCCCTGAGAGAGCAAAGAAAGTGAGAACTGAGATGACCCCTGCTTTAGCAGTGCAGTGCTCACTGGTCCCAGACCTTGAAAGTTTCCGTGGAGTCGAGGGAAGAGAACGTGGCCGGAAGAGGTTAAAAGTTGGATGGGAAGGAAAGAATAGAAATAGTTCAGGGAACTCTTTCCAGGCATTTTACCTCTGAGAGGAACAGAGAAACAGTCTGGTAAGGTTATACATGGAACCAAAAGAGGTTTATAAAGATACTTAAAGATTTATGATTAGATAATTTCACATATTAAAATTTCTTTCAAATCTAGTATTTCATTGTTTTACAATACATCATAAGGAATCAAATAAAGACCAGAATACGTTCTGTTATCTGGTTGTGTTTGTTTTCTGATAATAAGACTTTGTAAATAAAATAAAGTTCAGTTCAATAGCTGGCATGTGACAGTGAATTGAAAATACATATTTAAGTCCATTAACTAAATCTACACATTATCAATAAATTTCCTTCCTCCCTTTGCCTGTTTAATTGAATATGTTAAACTATGGGTCTGATAATCTTCTCTATTAATATTTAAATATTTTCTGTATGAATAGATTAAGACAACCTTAACACTGAATTTGTGTGTGTGTCCATGTCTACATTGAAATTTTAAGATATAGATATTAATCTATTTAGCATATCACCATTTCTAGTAGGCAGATGTGATTAGATTCTAATCCCCAGAACCTGGGACTATGTTCCCTAACATGGAAAAAAAGGCTTTTGCTGATGTGATTAAGTTAAAAATTTTGAGGTGAAAGATTATCCTGAATTATCCAGGCGGGCTGAATTTAGTCACGAAGGTCTCTATAAAGGAAAGGAACAAAGAAGAAGTCAGGAAACTCAGAGAAAATAGAATGATGGAAGTGGAGACTGGAATCATGTGATCTGAAGATGGAAGGGAGCCACCATGAGTGCAGGAAGGCAGGAAGACTTCTGAAGGTAGAAAAGGCAGGGAAGCAGTTTCTTTTCTGGAGCCTTGAGGAGGAACACAGCCCTGCTAACCCCTTCATTTTACCTCTAGGAAATCCATCTCAGACCACTGACCTAGATAACTGCAGGATAATAAATTTTTGTTCCCGTAAGTCACTAAGTTTGTAGTAATTTATAATAGTAGCAACAGATAACTGAAGTACTATTAGGGATCTGTAATTGTCTATAGACCTCAGGAAAATGTAAACTCCTTGAAGACATGTTCTGGTCTCGATTATCTTTTTATTTCTTATAGATTTCCATAATACCTTGCCTACAGCAGGTGCTCAATAAATGCTGAATTTCTTTGGAAAATTAATATTTAAGTATTGTATCAAAACTAGATCAGTAATTATAAGAATGTCTGTGAAGAAGGAGTTCCCAAAGGAGAAAATAATAAAATGTGGTATTTATCTTTAATGTTCTTTCAAGAAAAAATGAATTTTTCAAGGTAAATAAAAGACACCTTGTGTGAATATAAATTTTGTGACCCTTTCCTACTCAGGAGGATACTACCATAATTCCTAAACATTAGAAGAAATACACTGTTTGATTTCCACAAATTTTTAGTATAATTGCCTGCAAGGATTTGTATGTTTTCTGTATATTTTTAATCACAGAAGTAATAACATAATTCAATGTTTCTTTAAAATGTAAGCAATATTATTGTGATGTGTAAACTATGTTGATTGCTTTTATTTTTATTTTTTGCACTGTGTCCAAAAAATACATGCAATAATAATTTATCTTTTTTTTAATTTTAATTTTTATCTTTTATAAACATATATTTTTATCCCCAGGGGTACAGGTCTGTGAATCACCAGGTTTACACACTTCACAGCAGTCACCAAAGCACATACCCTCCCCAATGTCCATAATCCCACCCCCTTCTCCCAAACCCCCTCCCCCCAGCAACCTTCAGTTTGTTTTGTGAGATTAAGTATTTTCTGAAAACTTTCCTATTATACAAAACAGTCTGTGACTATCTTTATAAGAAATTGCTGTATTCCATTTCAGCCTTCCATTGCAATACTGTCACTACCACAGATGATACCGTGGTAATTTAGGATTAGTATAAAAATCACTGAGATCTTAACTTTTTTTTTAATTTTATTTATTTGTTTGACAGAGAGAGATCACAAGTAGGCAGAGAGGCAGGCAGAGAGAGAGGGGGAAGCAGACTCCCTACTGAGCAGAGCCCTATGCTGGGACTTGATCCCAGGACCCTGAGATCATGACCTGAGCCAAAGGCAGAGGCTTTAACCCACTGAGCCACCAAGGCACCCCTGAGATCTTTAACTTTTGATTCAACTCTGAAATATACTAACCTCTCAACACATATAACAGAATATTGTACTATCAAACTATATGTAAATAAAATTGAAAATAAAATTAAAAAATAAAAATAAATTATCTGAAAATAAAATTGTCTGGACTATTATATTATATTTAACAAGTAATGTAAGTCTATTTAACTGCTTTCCTGCTCGTGATTCCTTTAGACATATTACTCAATATTATATTGTTCTAAGCTTAGTGGAGCATTTTCTTCATACTAAACTTAAAATGTATTAAAGATTTCATTTGATCATTTTCAGAATTCAGTAATGTCCCTGCCACTGTAAAATCTAGTTTATGTCCTTAGTTTGTTAATGTGTCTCCTTTGTGACAGATGCAGTCAGTACACACTCAGTATACAGGTATACTTAGTACATGCTCAGTAAATAGGGATAGGTATACTCCATATATAACTTAAAATCTGGCTCATAGTAGGTGCTGACTAATAAACAAATTACCCAGATCCCTCAGTGATAAAAACTCCTCAACATTAATGATTTATTTTTAAAAACATTCAGTCATATATATCAGTACAGACTAGAACCAATTTGTTACCTTCGATAACTATATAAACATAATGCAAAATATAAATAAAAATAATTGTCCATAAGAATTAAAAGGTAACCATCAGTAACAAAAACTTCAATTACTCTTACTATGTTTAGGAAGGCAGGGATTTTAACTATATATTTCAAAAATATTGTTAACAATCATGAAAACTGAAAATTCAGCCAGCCGGAATGTCAATTCCCTACACATACACAAATATATACATATGCATACATATATCCACTATATATATATCCTATATTAACTCTCTTGAACATGCCTCCAGAATTATAAAAAGAAAGGACCACTATAACTTATCTCAGAAGGACAGAGTGAGAATTAAATGAAGTAATATCTCAGGATGAAGAGCTTGAACTTGGAAGTTAAACAAACCTAAATTTAAAACCTAATATGTCACCTTTCTCTGCATTCTTACTTGGAAAAAGAGGATAGCAATATATATCTTTGGAAGTTAGTTCTCACTCTTAAAGATAAGATCTGTCAAAGTATTGGACACAATGTAAACATGTAATACACAGTAACTATTTTAGGAAGTCAGAGTGACTGCCCAGAATGAATGTTTAATAAATATTTCTACTGCTTTTAAAATTAGAAATATTCTCTTTTTTTAAAGATTTTATTTATGGGGCGCCTGGGTGGCTCAGTGGGTTAAGCCGCTGCCTTCAGCTCAGGTCATGATCTCAGGGTCCTGGGATCGAGTCCCGCATCGGGCTCTCTGCTCAGCGGGGAGCCTGCTTCCCTTCCTCTCTCTCTGCCTGCCTCTCTGCCTACTTGTGATCTCGCTCTGTCAAATAAATAAATAAAATCTTTAAAAAAAAAAGATTTTATTTATGTATTAATTCATTTATTTGACAGACAGAGATCACAAGTAGGCAGAAAGGCAGGAGAGGAGGGAGGGGGAAGTAGGTTCCCCGATGAGCAGAGAGCCAATGCAGGGCTCAATCCCAGGACGCTGAGATCATGACCTGAGCCAAAGGCAGAGGCTTAACCCACTGAGCCACCCAGGCCCCCCTAAAATGAGAAATATTCTTAATCAATGAATCACAGCTCTACTTGTGTGACTGCCTACGTCAATTCAATCTTTATGACTCAGTTTCCCACATATACAATGAGGATAATAATAACCAGTATTTTGTGCCTCTCAGAGTTGCTAAAGAATCAAATGAGGCAATACAAATGAAAAGCTCTTTGAAAACCACAAAGTGGTGTTATTAATAGCTGTGCTAATACTCATAATAATTTTAATAGCACAGATAAATCTGGCATTAATTCACAACAATGGGTTGTCTTACTGAGAACATTACAATGATCTATTTTCAGGATAGAAAGTTCCCAATGAATTGGCAAGTGTATAGAATACACTTTTGAAAGGATGCCAAAGTTGGAATATCCTCAACTCTGTGCAGTCTCCAGCAATAGGAAATGAAACCATTCTACCTTGCAAAGATGATTATTACTTTATTTTAACATTCATCAATTTTTCCATGTTTTGAATATTTGCCAACTTATTTTCTAGGAGGGGTTTGGAGCCATTTCTAAGGCAGGAGAGTCCTTACAGTTTTAACTCTATCCAATGATTATGATCATTATCTTTAAGTTCTTTAAGAGTAGAGAAATAAGCAGGAATTTTAAGATAAAGTGCTTCACTATTTCAATGGCATAATTTCATCATTTACCCAAAATAACAGAACTCCCCTTATCAGTCCCTTTTACTTGTTTTAAAGATGCTTTCGTGGCTTTTTTTTTTTTTTTGAACAGTTCAAATCCTAAGAGAATCAATATAAAATTCATTCAAAGCAAATTCTCAAAAAACTAAACTAAACATTTTTTAAAAGATAATAATTCCAGCTTGTTCAATAAGGACACCAAATAAAGTTTTAAAGTATTTTCTGTACCCTGATAGTATATTGGCCCAACTATACATAAAATATTGACATTCACTTATATTTCTTGCCACTTAAAAATCAAATTGATTTTCTTTCATGCAACTTTGTACTTGGTATTCTAATACATTCTATTAATTCATCAATAACATGTATCAAACACATCAAATGCACACTATATGGAGCTCTTAAAATTATTAATGTTTGCTGATTTTACTTGAAATATATATATATATACTTTAGTAGACCAAGTGCATAATAAAACCATGACAGAAAACAAGTGTCCACATTGAGTACATAGTGATGAATAATGCAAACATTACTCAAACTGTCAAACATTTAAATTACTATTCCGCAAGGAAATTTCCCAATTTCTTCTTTCTGTCAAATATGTTTTCACAGCTGAATTCCATGAGTGTATGTGTTTATAACTTCACTGCTTCTGTTCAGACCATTTGGAAACACTCTTTTATTGTTTTGACTACTACCGTATATTAAAACCTGGAAGGAGCCCCACGCAGGCTTTCACTCCTCCAGCTACATCTACACAGTTTTAAATCCTGTTGTTCGAGCCCTGCTTTAGCATATTCTCATCCCTGAATGATTTCTGGTATCACAGCATTATTAGAAGGGATATCTGTGGTGGCACAGGTCCCTGGAACTTTACTGCAAAATAATGAGATTACCCAATCCCATTGAAACAGTATTCTAAAAACTAGGATGTCAGAGATGAGGAATTGGATGGGTAAGATCCCAAATTTGTGACCCAGTCCAGTTTAACAATTATTGTTGGATACCAGACATTGCCATCCACCAAGCAATACTGAGGTAACAGTGTATTACCAAGTTATATAGAATATGGTTGCTAACCTCAATTACGCACCTAGTATACAGGAGGAGACTGACATTTAAATTAAAAAATAATGTGGTATACGCAGCATGCTATGAAAGAAGAGATGCAAAACCCAATTCAGACAAAAGCATCAGGAATGGCTTCATGCTGATGCATTAGTGAGGCAGACTTGCAGGACAAGAAAGAGCCATTAGATGTCAATTCACCATAATGTTCAATAAGCAATTGATTTAATTATTTATGTATGTCTCAATTTTTTATGGAAGGGAGAGGACATTGGTAATATACAGCCTACTTGGAAAATACTGACTAAAAAATTAATTGAAATTCTTTAGAAGGGTCTCAGTGTAAATATTTGGTTCTCTATATTTCATTTTCAGTTTTGTGCCTCAAGTATACCATTAATTAACTCAACATACAGGGAATAGATTTGGAGTTTCACAATGAAACCTATGAGCAATGTCTAGATTTCATAATGCTTTGATCTTTCCTAGTCCCTTTTATATTTATTCATTCAATTCATTTTTTTTTCCTGAAGCATTTTAATCATCGTACTGTGGTGCTAAATTTTCAGGTCATCTCCACTCCTAATGATGACGGAAGTTATTGCTTTCTATTGCTACTTCCTGGTCTTAGGTATCAGTATTTTTGAAAGGTAACTAGTCGATATTGACTTTTTTTTTCTGTAGGATTTTTAAGATTAAGCATTGAACCTGGATGCCAATAGCTACTACATGATCATTCCGACACCATCTTCTTCACCTGAGTGCACTAAATGTCAGTGTCACTGAAACACGTTGTCAGCTGTAAAGTGGCAGTAGGGTCTTTTGCGGTCCATATCACAATCAGTAAAAAGCCAAATAATGCCGGAATATTCCATTCGGAAGCTCAGATTACATAGAGTTCATGTCTTTTATTTCAGTCCAGGCTTTAAATATCTTCCATTGATTGGTAATAGTAATACTCCTTTCCCAAGAAGTGAAATTGTTCTTATAAATTTCTTGGCCTCTGGACTGTTAAGGGAGTTTAAGTCCCAAATTATTTAATGCAGAATTAGTAACCTCAAACTTTGCTGATCCAGCTTCCTCTTAACCTTTCAATTCAAGTGTCTGGTGCGGAAAATCAATAGTTGCAGTTACATAATCTGTAGCCTTTCATAAGAGGAAGATGGTGCAATTTTAACTAAGCCAGATATATAATTATTTCTTTATATCCTAACTAAAGTTAGAAAGCTAAACTTGGAGCCCTGCTTTAGAAATTGCTTTGCTCCTTAAACACTTTCAGGATTGTTTGAATCAGAAGGCCTTCCTACTAATTAATCTTCAGGTTGGCATTATACTGTGTTAGGAGGGAGAAAGTAGCGCTTTTAAAGTAATCTCTGCTTATTCCTTACAGTTACTTGTAGCTTTTAAAGTAATCTCTGCTTGTAGCTTTTAAAGTAATCTCTGCTTACTCCTTACAGTTACTTGTAGGAACAACCTTAAAGAAAATAAATGAAAGTGATATCTTACCTTGTGGCTCCTTCACCTCTTTTAGTGTCAGTAACCTCCCTGTGTTTTTGGTATCCTGGTAATGGACTCCACTCCCTCAAAGCTATTACTCTAAGCTGACTGACAACTAGCCTCTCAGAGCTGGATTTATAACTTTCCAAAAAGCACCTACATTTTAACAGATCTTGAAGATCTGAAAAATATTTAATAGAGAAAATCTGGATTTTCAAGGAAGGTAGCAGATATAAAATGATGGGTAGAATCGAGCATGTAGGTTTTATTCAAATCATACCATATGGAAGATATAAGATTTGGGGAGGCAGGATAGCTCAGTCAGTTAAGCATCCAACCCTTGGTTTCAGCTCATGTCATGACCTCGGGGTCATGAGATCAAGTCCTACGTGGGGCTCTGAGCTCTGGGTGGAATCTGCTCAAGATTCTCTCCCTCTCGCTCCCACTCTGTCCTTCCCCTTTTACTTGTACTCTCTCCACTTCTCCATGCCCTCCCCCAAACATATAAATAAAATCTTAAAAAACAGATACGAGGTTTGATGTACCTTAATTGAATGTTTTTCTCTCACACACTGTAGGCATCCCAAGGCTTTCTCAACCTCTGCCCTAAGTCCCTATAGCCAACAGATGCAGCCTTACTGCACTGCTTCAGTGAATGAGTGTACTCTGAAATCACATAGATTATAGGTTCAAAGCCCCAGGACCTCCATTAAGAAACTCTGACTTTGAGCATTTTGGCTTACATCTCTAAACTTTGGTTTCCTCATCTTTAAAGTTAGGATAATACTAAAACTTCTTTCATAAGGCTGTTGTAAAGATTAAATGGATGATAGCCAAGGCTCAAACTTGCTGAAGACCCTCTGCGAAACCATGCTGAATGCACCTGAAACTGCCTACACAAAGGGCTGAGGAAAGAGTCTTTATCCTTTGGCTGAGGTCTCCTATTGGTGAAGATTTGCCATGTTAAACTCAATGCACTTTCAAATTTACAAATATATGAGTAGGTTCCCACAGGCATTCCAAATATTGGCAGTAAGAGAAGCCCCGAAGCAGAGAAATCTAGAAAAAGTCATTAATGTAGCCAAGAAATAGATGCCTTCAGTTCACTGCCAGACCAATAACTAGAATAAATATGCAGATCAAGATAATGTCAGGCAGAACAAAGAGGTGTTTGATACACCCTCTTTCCCTACTGGCTGGGTACCCGTCATGCCTCATCGCCAAAATTTCAGTACTTGTGATTTTTTAATATTAATAATGTGTGTATTCAATATGAAATTAACAATATAACTTGAATTTTTAAATAAAATCTTTTGAAATTATCCAGTTAAGGTTAGATATTCACAATACAGGAGAGAGTTCAAAGAAGTCATTTGAAATCTTACAATTTTGAGTGTAAGACTCAAATAAATCTTTAGACACAAGTTAAAATCCTCCCGCAGTAATTCACAGAGGGTGGATTTGGGTTGGCTCTTTAATCTGACTTAGACAGGATTTCCTCTTCCCTAAGAATTGGGCAGTTTTTGTTTTTTTTTTTTTTTGCATTAATTCCATAAACCATTAAGTGTGTCTGTATAGCTCATTACTTTCTCTTTACAGTAAGTGCTCCCATTAGTAATTTGGTGCCCACTTGACAACCTTGGAGGGCTGTTGTTAAGGTTCAAACTGGGCAACAAGCACAAAAATAAAAAACTTATAGACTATCAATTTTGCTTCTTTTCCTTCCACTGTATTAGTTAAGTAGGTAGACATGTCATCAGAGTTCTTAAAGAAAAAATTTTTTTTTCTCTCTGCCCAGAGCAAGCAAGACATCCACGCAATTCTAGACATTTATCTGTTTTATCAGATAAGCGTCTGAATTCACCATGAGGCCTCAACTCACAGTTCTGGACTTGAATGTTGGTCTTCTACCCTGTTTTCAATATTGATTTTTCTTTGGTTAAATTAAAAAGTCCCATTCTAATACGCTACCACCCTTTTCCCCTTATCTTCTTCGCCACTCACTAAATATCACATTATTTAAGTTGCAGATTATGCTTTTGCCCTTGGCAGATATTTGCTTCTATTTTGTTCAAAGGATACCCAGTGAGTTCCCTAGTAAATCATTAACTGCATTTATAATTCCTCTATTCACAGGGCAGCTATGCATGAAATAATAACGAGATTCATAAAATATTACCATTATGACTTGCTATGCCGTTGTGCTGTTTTCCTTTCAAATATTTTGACATTACAATGCCAATAACTCTATAGAGTGAACAACTTTTCTGGAATGTGACTGAAAAAAAACTGCTCTCTAGAACTCCAAGTTCCCCAAAGGCATCACTGAATCTTAGTTTTTACTAATTACTCCATTTCAGAAGCTTTAAATATAGCCGTTATATAATTTGGAAATAGTGGTGATTTCTATCAGGGATTTAGGCATAATTTCATTCCTTCATCAAAAAGAATTTTAAAGTACTAATTCTGCATTGTGCTATTTTGGGGTTCCTACAAAGAGAATTATTTAAATATGGTCCAAACCCCCAGGACTTCACAATCTAAGAAAATACTGACACACACACACACACACACAAAGAATTAAAAGGACACACAAATAGTAACCAGAGAACAAAGCTAGGAAAATGACACAGTTAACCATGATTTTAAGTCTGATTCATGTGTATATGTTTTTCAGTTCACACTGTTGACAAATTTTTCAGGACAGAAGTCTGAATTTACACTTTTTATAGTCCATTCAGAATGTATTTTTACTTGGTAGGCACACTTGGTAAACATCTAGTGATGAGGAAAAGGATTATTTAAATGTTGAGAGGAAGCTTCTTTAGAATAACAGAAAAAAATTCCTTAATGTTATGCATGAAAATCACAAGACATGGTCTGGTGTCCTCAAAAAGTATTATGTTCTATGTTGCACAGAACGTTACTGGATGACTCTATGTTTTACTTGGAATTAAATCTGCCTTTAAAGACATCATCTAGGGGTGCCTGGGTGGCTCAGCGGGTTCAAGCCTCTGCCTTCCGCTCAGGTCAGGGTTCCGGGATTGAGCCCTGCATTGGGCTCTCGGCTCAGTGGGGAGCCTGCTTCTCCTCTCTCTGCCTGCCTCTCTGCCTACTTGTGATCTCTGTCTGTCAAATAAATAAATAAAATCTTAAAAAAAATATTTAAAAACATCTATCTTGCTCAGGGGACACTAACATCTTCCCAACCAATATAAACACTTCAATCAGAAATATTTTTAATGCCCTGAAACAATTCTTTGAAGAAAAAGAACCTACACAGAAGACAACATAACCTACTGGCTCTCAAATTTAAAAACTTAATATAATGACCTAATTATAATACAATGGAGATATATGGCAAGTAATAGTAATGGAACACTATGCCTTTGAGTGTTCAAAGACATAATTAGGTAAACAAATGCTTACACCTGTATATATAGAAGTGTGAGGGTCACAAATGAAGACTGATCAAATGTGTAGTATAGACAACTCTCATACCGTTGCCAATGAAACACATCTATTAGTTAGTGGGAAATTTAAAAAATGGTAAAATAGTCTTGTTAAAATTCCAGACTAAACAAAATACATTCTTCCTTCAATTTACATGGCAACTATATTCCTAGAAAACTCAGCTTATATTAAAAGTATGTCAAAATATTTTCCATTTATACAAAAAAATTGTATTATCTCCAGGATCAAATAATTACAAACAGGATTTTTGCCTATGTTAGTGTCTATTCAAATATTAAAGTGCCTTGAAGGGTCCAGGATTTTTTTTTTTTTTAATTTAGGACTGTCTTTCAATCTGCAAGACATGTGGCCTATCTGCTGGTTAGCCACTTAAAGCTGTCAGAGTTATGATGGGGTTTGCACAGATGTCCCACAAATGGCAACAGAGAAGCCCAAGGACAAAGAGAGATAGATTGTGTGCTGAATCAAAGCAGCAAATCTACAGGAAGTGCTGAGAAAAGAAGGTACAGGCAAAGTGGAAATGTGACACAAAAAAAATGTCTCTGACATACTTCTATATTAGTTTTTGGGGGATGCTGTGACAAATTACCATAAACTTGGCACCTTAAAATAACAGAAATGCATTCCCTAATAGTTCTGGAAGCCAAAAGTCTGAAATCAAGGTATCAGCGGGGCCACAGGACTCTTTAAGCCTCTCAGGGAGACTCCATTCCTGGGCTCTTCCAGCTTCTGGTACCATCACTCCAGCTTCTGCTTCTGTGGTCACATTACCTCCTCCTCTTCTCTGTGTGTCTGTGTCCCTCTGTGTGTCTCTTATAAGGACACTTGTCATTGGACTTAGGGTTCACCTGGATAATCTGCGATGACCTCATCTAAGATCCTTACCTCAATTACACCTGCAAAGACCCTTTTTCCAAATAAGGTAGCACTGACATATTCGAGGGTTTAGAGCATGGACACACCTTTCTGGGAGCCACCACTCAACTCACCAAAACCTCTTTTCATTCCAGGCTGCAGTTCTATCATGCCTCATTGTGTCAACCAAAACCGCCTCTAAGGATATCCAAAAGAGATTCATGTGAGCAGTACCGCTGCCCTGAGAAACAGCTGGGCTAACTAGTTTATCTGTCTATATCTTCTTCTTCTTCCAACAAAAGGTATAAAGCTATTCGAGAACTCTGAGTACATATCACTTACCCTCTCTCACTATTAGCTGATTAGTCTGGACTGTTATTCACAATATCTCCCTCCACTGATTTAATTCCAGATATTTTTGTTGGTGCCAACAGATAGCACAGTCAAAAACAGCAACGTCACTGAGAAAAGCTTTAGTTCTGCCCGGTGAGGTGTTTTATCACTTTTCTTAATCAAATCACTTAAACTAAGACTCATTTTTTGCACCTACAATTTGAGGTAAAAATATTTTCCCTCAAAGGCATGTGTGATGATTAAATGAAGTTATACAGATACATCAGATTTTAATATCTAGAAAACAAATGGAAAAATAAATGGTATTTGAGTGTTAAATTTTGAATATCTCCATATTTAATGAGGAAAATAAGTTCTAAGTAGATTAATTTTTCAAATAATAAATATCTCCATCTAACATATCTTCACAGTTAATATATTTGGGTGCTGCATATAGGTAACGTAACAATATGTGAGTGGAGGCTGATGGGCATGTAGAATATTTCATTTGATATTGATCAAAATTTAAGTAACTTAGTATTACTTTCAAGGGTCTCTCTGAAGGGAAATGAAACTTCCTAATCATCCCAACGACCTTCTGCCTTTTGCAAAAAGAACCTTGTGAGCTTAAAATAGAGAACCAGAGATGTCCCAGATTGATCACAGACTTTTGCCCCTCATCTTAGCCTTAGAGCAAAAAGAGCTTTGACATTGCATTAATGCCAATAACACAGGTTTAAAAAAAAAAAAAAACCCGAAACAAACCAAAAAACCCTTTAAAATAAACATTTATAAACATGTTATTTGGAACCCACCTGGAGACCTCCCTTTGCTAGCCTTGCTGCTGTGTGGGCTGGCTCCCTTCTGCAATTCTGCTAATTAAAACCACAGAAACAAGAATCAAACGCAGGGTAACCTGGATTATTTTCCTTTATAGTCTGCACAGATAAGATCAAGTGAGGTCAAGCAGTCAGCAGGAGTAAGGCAAATTTTGAAACCAGCATTCCATTGTCTGCATTTAATTCCACCTGGGCAGAGAATGGTATTTCACTATGATGATTCTGCTTTTAACATATATAGAAATAGTTCTAATAATTGAATCTAATAATTGACATGTGATGGTGTGTGTATATAGGCAGGTGTGCTTTAACATATTCTTTGCAGAGATGAAAAACTTAAAATTCCATTGACATTTCCCCTCTTACCACGTTTAAGTGATTGTTTAAATATCTCAATCAGCTTATGATTTTATCGGGATCCCATGGCAAAATTTTTGAAAAGCACAAAAAACTCAATTGCTATTATAGTGGGAAGCTAGTTCAAGCTTACATGTCAAATAGTCATTTATATTTTAGCTCAATTGCAATCTTTTTTATTTTTTTTTGTCACAGAAGATGGTTGGAAAACTGAATGTTTTTATTTCCAAAATGCTTAAAGCATGAAAAAATTAAATGTGAATAAGAAAAGTAATAAGTGAGCACCCGAAAGACCTCTCTACTGGTTTAGTTTAAGAACATACAGACATATATGTATGCGTGTAAATTTGCATATATGTGTGAATATTTGCATTCATACATATCATATTCTAAATGCATGTGTATATTTGGTCATATATATATATGAGCATATATATGTATATCATATACAAATCTGGTCACTGAGAATAGTGAAGATGACTGAAAGTCAGGCGAGTGAATCTAGCAGTCAGATTTCTAACTCATTAAAATATATGTTTATAAAAAATAAAAAAAAAAGTCTATTTTCATTTTTTTCTCAAAGTTTAGCTTTCGCCAAGAATTCTGTATAATCTGCACCTACAAGCTGCCATTGCTAAGGATAAGAGATTCATTCTTGTTCTAGTTCTGTAGGACATGGAAAGTATGAGGTTTTTCCATGGTTTTATCATCTTGCTTTAAAATATGGCAGTCACATAATTATGGAAAGAGTAGGCCAGAATCTAAGGATCCTACATCCTGGACCCAGATTCCCACTTACTATCTCATTACAGAAAACTATTTAACTTCATTGGACCCCAGTTTTCTCACATGTATAATGAAAGCATTAAAATAAATTATCTCTATGATGATCTCCATGGTAATAAAAAACACATGAGATTAAATATGAGAACATTTCTTGGCAACGCACAGTTGGAAATACTGAAACCTATGACTTGTATTCAGACATTTAAATTATTCCACTATTTTCTAGGCTTTGGATTAAACTTAGGCCCACGTCATTTATAAATGTATGTATGTTTTAATTCAACAATTTAGCCATGGTATAAGAAATCAGGTGTATTTTATCAGTGTATTTAACACCAAATCATTAAGAGGAACTATTGCTATATGTCATTCCTCCAAGACAGTCTAGACCCTAGTTTCTATGGAATTGATTTACCAAAGAAACGACTCTAGTTTTACAGGGGAGAGGAGGAAGGGGTAGCTATTCCTCTCCTTGGCTCCCTAAGGAGCAGGCATTCTGAATTCAGCTCTGTTCCCACTCATTTTAGAAAATGGAAGAGATGTGGAGGGATGAGTTTTTCCCTGATCCTCACTGGTTACTACTGATTTAACCAGATAGGAAAGGGGGCGTGGGAAAGCCCTTATAAAGCTAATAGGATGAAAACATCATTTCCTGGGTATCCTGCTGAGAACTGTGGTCCTCTGCACCACGTCAGAGGCAGATTATTTCTGATTCTGAATTATTCATTAGACCTTAAAGGCAATTTTTAGTCAGTTGCTGAGTGTTCTCATAGACCTAGCTGCTGCTGGTAGCTCTGTCTTAAAAACACTGACTGCAGCTGTGATTTCAGGCATTAAAGGCCAATCCCAATTCTGAAACCTGGTCATCACAATTTTTAGAGCCCCACCTCCTTGTGATGCTGTCAATCGTAAGTTTCAGGGGCTTTATTTACTCCCTGGAAACCAACTGTTAGCTTGATGATCACACCCCACTGAGAAATTTACTTTACAACTTTCTTAAATCAGCAGGAGAACCCTTCCAGAGCAAACTGTAGGCTTCCCTCAAGAAGTAAACAGATCAAAAGTAAAATAACTCTTTTAGCCATCTAACACCTGTGGGAGCTAACAGTTTCCCATATCCAGCCTGGGTACTGAGTATTAAATCACATTTGGCCTGAGTCCTTCAATTAAGTGTATCATAAGTGATATTCTTATTCAATGACTGGTTTTAATGAGATTTTGATGTTCCAGGAAGTTCAGTTGGAGTCCGTTGCAATCCAATGAGTATTTGGTTGTCTTGAGATGACTTTCGCTGTTTTAAAAACAGGGGGGGGGCACATTTTCCTCTATGATTGCACTGAAATACTGCAATAAGGAAGACGAGGTGGCCGGGAGAGTGGAAGAATGTATGCTAGGATAAAGAGTAGCTGATTGAAGGCTTATTAGTGAAAACTAAAAACCCTGAAATTTGCAAAATATTTGTGACACGTGCACACCCATCAAAACCCTGTTGCCATGACATCCCTACCAAAACCTTGTCTTGGAAATCTTTGGAAAGGTTCCTTTTATCGAAACCATAATGAAGGAATTTTTAACCAATACGTCCTCAGACCACCTCATTTTTTCTAACATTCTTCTGTGTCCAAAGACCGCAAGTTTTGTCTGTGTTCACCACGTGCTGACAGTAAGCTATTTAAAATATTAACTAGGTGCTGGTGGTGGTTCTTATTGGGGAGTTTTGGGGAGTAAAGGTAAATAGATGGGAAGAAAATTGACATCAGCAGTTTCATTTTTTCTGGGTGCTGATTTCCATAATCCTAAATTATTTTCAATGATAGAAAGTTATTTGCCTTGGTTTGTTTACTATCCATTTTCACCTTCCAAGAAGAAAATCTCTTTGGAAAAGAGTCATTTATCATTAGCGAATTGTATTGTTGGTCACCAGCTTCTGGCAATTCTGTTTGTACACAATTTTCATACATGTATCAGCCATTTATTGAAGGGTTAAAACAGATTTAGCTTTCATCCACATGTTAAAGAATAAACAACATACCCCAAGGTCCTTAAAAATTAGAAATTGACAAATTCATTCTTGTTCACTCTTTTTATAGAACTGGAGACCATGTTTCAGTCTAGGACTTGCAGCCAGCAGCTGCATTTTCAGAAATGAAGAATGGAGCATCCCTTTCTTTCCCCATCCTGCTAAATGTTACAAATAACTTCTGACTGGCTCCTAAAATAAAATCAAGATTTTCTTTCCTCCTACTTGGCATGATTAGTTTTGAAGCTCTGTTCCAACTACCCTGACCATATCCTTTGCCATCTTCAATCACTCAAGAATATTACTTCTTAAACTTCTTCCATTTATTTTTTGATGATACTGAATAGTTTCTCCAAGGAAACTATGATGGTGGACCATATAATATAAAGAACTATAAGCTGGCAAACTATAACAATAACTGAATCAACAGAAAAAATATTCCACAATTGTCCATATTCTCTAGTAAATAATAGTTGCTATAGTTGTTTTACATAACGTGTTTTTATATATATTATACATATGCATATATACACACATATAATATATAGTGATATAGTTATAGTGAATAACAATAAGGTTCACAAAAGCTTGGTTTTGTGGAAATTGAAATGATACCTTATTTTTGTATACAAGGCTGTCTGAACAACAACATAGGATTTTAAATCCAGAAAAGCAGAATGGAGTATCGACATTTCCAGCAGCATATTAATAAATAAAACACAATCATGTTACTTTGCTACAATCAGAGAATCATTTCAAAATAAACTAGAAATAATTTGTGATATTTAATGATTATTTGGTAAGAAATACTTTTTATCTTTTTAAAAATAAAAATACAAGAATTTGTTTTTAAAGAACAAAAATAATTTGTTTCAAAGAGATTTTCAGATTTCAAATTCCCTTAAGAAGGGCATATATCCTGGGTGTGGTACAAAAATGATGAATACTGTTATGCTGAAAATAAAAAATAAATTAAAAAAAAAGAAGGGCATATATCCAAATGCATAAAACTGTAAGTTCACTGTATCATTTCAAGAATTGTTTTTCTTTGATAGAAAACGAGAGAATGCATAGATTTTAATAGTTCTTAAGCATCATTAATCATAAAGTATAAAATAACAAAATTTAGAAGCTATATTGTGTCTAACTTACCTAAGCCAGTATCACCAATCTCACCAACTCAGTAATTAACATCATACATTGACTACAATCTTTGCCTATCCTTGGTCTCATGTTCCTTAACTCCATAACTGTAACAACCCCAGTTCCACCCTACTTCAGACACATTAAACCTTTTTCCTCTTGGAGAGAACTGTCTAATTAACTTTCATATACACAGGGCTTATCACAATAGCAGTTATTTGGCATGAGATATTTTGGAAGAATGAAACTTCTCTCAATACACTTTTTCATTCTCTCTTACCTATTCATTCTATCCTTGTCCATCTTGCTGAAGCCCAGAACCCTGTTACTCCCAGTGCTTTCAACTACCTACTCTCTTTTGGCCTCTCTTCTTTTCCTCCTCAGATTGGATTCTAATGCCAATCATTTCAAGTCGTAAGTGTCAGCTCTCACGTCAGACTTTTCTTCTCCTTTGTCTTTTTGCAATATTTATCCTGCAATTCCTGAAATTCTCTATTATCTTCTCTGTCCTAGGGCTGCCAGATTCTTCTGGAAGAAACCATAAAACCAGACTAAATACATTTCGAGCCATGCTGTCTGAGTTAAATCACCACAGCTTCTGAGAAATCCCTTGTATCCTCAAGTTCTCAATCTACCCGCTGAGCATGACGATCAAGGGTAAAGGATTTGGAGCCAGAGAGTCTTCAGTTCAATCCAGTCTGATCTCTCACTAGAGCTTAAAACAAATTACTTTCACTCAAGATTCAGTTTCCTACATTTATTTTTTTTAAAGATTGTATTTATTTATTTGACAGAGAGAGTGAGATCACAAGTAGTCAGAGAGGCAGGCAGAGAGAAAGGGGGAAGCAGCCTCCCTGCCGAGCAGACAGCCGAATGTGGGGCTTGATCCCAGGACCCTGAGATCATGACTGGAGCAGAAGGCAGAGGCTTAACCCACTGAGCCACCCAGGCGCCCCTCAGTTTCCTACATTTAAATGAGAGTATTTACAGCATATACTGCACAGAACCTTTAGAAATACCAAATGAGTTAGTGCATGTAAACTACTGAATAGACATACTGAGTATGGCTCCCAGCAAACAGTAACACTTAAACAAACAGTAGATATTATTTTCTTATAGATTACTATAATTAGGACCAAACAACTGGGGTTTCCTCAACATAAGTTCTTTCTGGCATTTCCACTTCACTTTTTGTATAACCCGATGGCTGTGATTTTCCTTCTTGCACCAACTTCTCTTTTAATCTGGACTCCTCAATTCCGTCTTTTCTAAACTTCCTAGTTCCTTTTAGTTGCACTTCCATCTTCAATCTTTTCCTCTTCATAGTTCTTTCCTCTTCGGGAGATAAACATGATCAATTTTCTCATTTCCTCTTTGTGATGCAACTATTTCAAGTTTCCACACCATCTGTCCCCTGATTTTGCTGCCAAAACTATGGAAAAACATCGCATCTTGAAGCCTCCACTTACTCAAAATTCATTTACTCCTCAA
Source organism: Mustela nigripes (assembly GCF_022355385.1). Taxonomy (NCBI): domain Eukaryota; kingdom Metazoa; phylum Chordata; class Mammalia; order Carnivora; family Mustelidae; genus Mustela; species Mustela nigripes. The sequence continues at coordinate 87,108,267 of NC_081570.1, read as the reverse complement.
GTTTATCCCTTGTAATCAGGATTCAGTGTGAACCTGTTCTATCGAATGGGTATATGGACTATTATATTGAAATTATTCTCTCTAAACCGCTACTGACCTTCTAATCACCAGTCATGTCCTCCTCCTTAAATCTCTCCTCACATCTCTCCCAGGTTATGTAGTACCATCATCATCCATCTCTTCTTTCCAAATATTCCTTGGTTGTCTCAGGTATTCTCTCTTATCAGTAATCTCTCTTATCAAATCTGTGTTCTGTTTTTAGCCCTTTCTGGCCTCTACCAATTGACTTCATTCATTCTGAAGTTTTTTGACTCTTCTCTCTGTTGAGATAGCTCATGAATCTGAAACTCAATTCCCAGTTGTGCACTGTGCTTTCCCACTTTGATTTACCTGTAACATTTTAAATTAAATCAGGCAAAATCAAACTCATTCTATTGCTTTTCTATTTGTTTTCCTATTTCTGTTAAAGTACCACCATTATCTCCATCCAAATCAAGGCATTATCTTTAATGTCCCACTCTCCAATTGCCCTCACAACTCAATATTTATCAGGTCTACAGATCACCAAATATTTCTCATTTATATACCTTCCTCCACTCATAATTCCATTATGCTAGTTCAGGATTTTATTTTTCCTTTGTGGTTATAATAATCCTTTTGTTGGTTTTCCTGCTTCTAATCTGCTTCCTTACCCATTTATATTTTGATGATCATACCACTAGCCATCTTGAAAATCTTCAGACACTCCTTTAAGTCTAAATTCATTCCTGAAGCTTCAAGCTCTAGTATAGAGGTAAGATACTTACCTTTCCAGTTCTATGTCTCTATACTCCATATACAAAGGCATTGCATCACCATACATCTGCTCACTTTTTTCCACATGCCTGCCATACCTGATTATCTTCACTGCCTTCTCTCAGGTATGTGTCTCCTTCTGAAATTCTATGCATTCTTCAAATGCTGCTCAAATATTAGTTTCCTAAAGTCTTCCTTGATTCTCCCAAATGGTATGACACCTGTTTATTTTGCATGTCCAAAATAATGTAAACCTTTTACAATATTGTTTGCCTGTCTTAACTAGTATTACTCTTAACCAGTTTATTAAAAGTAGAGATATCATTGAACTTATCTTCATATCTCTCATACCATATAAAAGGCTCTGAAGATGTGGTCCATATACACTGGAGTATTATGCCTCCATCAGAAAGGATGAATACCCAACTTTTGTTGCAACATGGACGGGACTGGAAGAGATTTTACTGAGTGAAATAAGTCAAGCAGAGAAAGTCAATTATCATATGGTTTCACTTATTTGTGGAGCATAACAAATAACATGGAGGACATGGGGAGATGGAGAGGAGAAGGGAGTTGAGGGAAATTGGAAGGGGAGGTGAACCATGAGAGACTATGGACTCTGAAAAACAACCTGAGGGTCTTGAAGGGGCGGGGTGTGGGAGGTTGGGGGAAAAAGGTGGTGGATATTAGGGAGGGCACGGATTGCATGGAGCACTGGGTGTGGTGCAAAAACAATGAATACTGTTATGCTGAAAAGAATAAAAAAAAAAGGCTCTGAAGAATAGTAATAAACTTACCTGTTGACAGGGACTTATATATTGCAATATGGTTAAATATAAATAGAAGCAAAAGGACATAGAGAATCCAAAAGTGTCATGAATACTCATTGCATTTCGCCTTATTTAGAAAATATATGTAGCACATCCACTTCTGAAAGAAACTTCTATATTTTCATTAAATCTATAAAATGAATATTTTAGAACAAACTCAAAATAGATCCCATTAACTTTCGAATCCAACCTACTGTAGCTACTCACATCCGTGACCCCTTCTGCCTTTTTCACCACAAATATGCTTCATGTTTCAACCAGAACCTCCAAAATGCAACTCTCTTACCTGTTTTTTGACCCCACTGAACTTCTCAATCCACTGACTCTACAATTTCCTTCTACATGATGAGCCCCTTCTTGGCTTTGCTGCCTTCACTAACTAGCTTTGATGGCATGATTTCCCCACTCCAAATACTTTCTTGCCTTAACAACCAATTTGCTTCTATGGATTCAGGGCCTCCCCTTCCTTTAACTCCAGTTTGTTTTAGCTCAACTATCATTTCCTATGGGAAAAGTTTCCTTTTCAAACATGACATGGACTTGCAGGCTGATGAAGTATTTTCTCTTGTGTTCCAATCTGTGCATGCATTTCATTTGTTTCTTGAGTAAGTATTGAAGTTTATGTCCATGGACTTATCTAGATGTTTGGTACATGGGAATGAACAAACAGACAAACTTCCTGCCATCCTGAAACTTACATTCTAGTAAGGGAAATATTAAACACAGAAGTAAGTTCATGGGGAATATAGTATCAGACTATGATAAGCAACAGGAAAAAAATAAAGCGTAGTAAGGTAATGTCCTATTTGAAATAAGGATTTTAAATTTCTTGTGACAATTCAACTTCTATGATCCAACCTAAGATACTAGGGCCCTAATATGTAGAGAAGTTCTGTCTCAGGATCTAACATGAGAACAAAAGCAGGAAGTTTAATAAATACATATTAAATGTTAAATAAAACATATATAAATTTCTACATTTAAATTATTTATTTACATATTGAACACATACACATGTACTGTTCAATCCATTTTGTATTTATTCAATCTATTTTTATTGAAAATTCCTTTTCTGAAATTAAAAATTATTCTTGAATGAGAATAATTTTCTTTGGGGAGATCGCTATAGATTAAACTCATGAGATGAAAGGTATGCTAATTTGTCAGACTCTTAATTCAATTGCCAAATGTTAACCAGCCACTAACAAATATTGTTTGCTTTGGTAGGAACTTTCTATATTTTCCCCCAAAGATCCCTGCTTGTTATTAATGCCCTTATGTAACCCTATGGGCCCCATCTAGTGACTCCCTCCTAATGAACAGAATATGCAAAAGTGATAAAATTACAATTTCATTGTGAGGTTACAAAGAGACTTTGCTTGCAGTCTTGCTACCCAGCCTCTTGTTTCACCTGTTCTTGTTCTATCAGATCATGAGCCGCCATAAAGCTAGGTCTGCATAGCACGGAGCTAAGGGCAGCCTCAGGCTAATCGCCACGAGGAAATGCACCATCTGTTAAACAACCTGTGAGACTGTCCTGCCAACAACAAATGAACTCAGAAGCAGATCTTCCCCCATTTGAACCTGCAGTTATGATCACAACTCCAGCCTTAATTAGAGCCTTGTGAGAGACTTTGACATAGAGCATCCAGCTGATCTATACCCAGATTCCTGACATAGAGAAACTGTGAGATAATAAATATTTGCTGTTTAAAGCAACTAAGTTTTGGGGTGCTTTGTTACATAGCAATAGATACCTAATATAATTGCCTTTTTCCTTTGTACACTCTAGGGTATCCATATGAATGTTTGTGAAATGAATTAAATAAATGTTCAGGATTTTCTACTCTTACCATCCAAATCTGGTTTTTTTTAAATTAGAAATTCATACTTGCGGATATAAAATAGTTTCCCAAATCACTCAGTATTAAATAGAATCACTTAAACATCAAGAAGTCAGATCAAAACATCATCTAGAATTACATTTACTCTCCTACTACAATTTCAAAACTTCTCATCACTTCACAAGTAGAAGCGCTGTTATATTAAGTGTTTGAAATCAGCCAAAAACCAAGCCTACCCTAGTTATATGACCTGTGGTAAGTAGCTTAAACTTATTTAGCTCTTTCAGTTTCCTAATCTGTCAAAAAGGATTATATTACCCACCATAGAAAGTTTTTTATAAAGGTTAAATTCAGTAACATGTTTGACTGATACTAAGCAAAAATGTAGCTGTCATAATTAGGACCCAAGCAAAACATCCTGGAAAAAAAAGTCCTTTTTGCAAAACTCTGAAACCTAGACTAAAAGTTACAAGTAACAATACACTCTGAAGTGTATGTGAGCCAGTCATATGAATCTGTTAATCCATTATATGACCTAAGAATCTCTAACTTAGGTTAGAATGTAGAGCTGGAATTATCATGAAATATTTTTAAATCATTTGTTTGTTTATGGTCTTTGAAGCTTTGCAAAATGGAAAAAAAAAACACAGATTTCTTTTTGTCTAGCATGCAAAAATACCAAAAGACAGAGAATCGCCATTAATTTTCCCAACTGGAATTGTCCTTCCATCAAGTTCTTTAAGTTCTTCCCTGAAAGATCATTTTGAAATTGTGATGCAATTTGAAAATACCAAGCAACTATATGTAACTTTTCTGTTATTTTTCTCTACGCCCTGGCACCATCCAAAAACATATTACATAGTTAAAAAATATTTTCCCCTTGGAATAGGGTTATTTATTTTGAAATGATAAACCTAAGGGGAAAATCCTACTTGTGAAATAAATAGACTCTTTTCCAAGTAAAGTCACATCAAGGAAGCAATGCAATGTGATTCAATATTAAAACCTCCAACGATAAGGAAATGAGATTTTCTACCCAATCTTATCTCCTACATCATAGTTGCTCAAAATATTAATATTTTAAAATCATCCTCTATAAAACAAAAAATGGAATGACCTCTCTAAAATATTTTTTAGTAAGCTATGGATATTTCCAATATGGATAAACATTAGGGGAGGATGACTCATTTTCTTCGAAAATCCCTTCTATCCCAAAACTAACAAATAAATAAGTGCCTATATGGTGAATGCTGTGAAGTGTGTAAGCCTGACGATTTGCAGACCTGTACCCCTGGGGCTAACAATACATAATATGTTAATTAAAAATTTAAAAATTAAATAAAAAATTAAAATAAAAAAATAAATAAGTGCCTAAAAGAGATATTAAAAGAAAGCCATATATAAATATAATATACATATTGCTTTCAAACACAGCTTTTCAAGCTGAGTAGATACTTAATAGAAATGTACTAGCTGTTAATATGATTTATCTCAAAAGATATTTCAGAAAGTCACCTTAGAGAGGTTTTTTTCCTTTTATGATCTTACAAACTATATTCCTAATTGTAATCTTAAAAGTTGTACTTACTTTAAAAATAATGATTTTCCTGTTTCTATCAGATAAATTACTTAGATTTGGTTAATCTATTATTGGCTGTACTAATTATAGAACTGATTAATTACATATAGGTCAATTTTATGTTTAATGTAGAATAATTTACTTTCCTAAAGGTTGATAAATTTCTAACTCTAATTTTATACTAAACTCTTAGTGTAGCATTTCCTAGTGTGTAATTCACTACCCACAAAGACTCCTGCAAATATAAGTGTATTTTTTTTAGAATACAAACTTTAGTTTCATACCTTTTCCACTGGTTTTCATTTTCTTATTCACTTGAGGACTACCCAAGTTACTTGTTAAAAGTTGTGAACTTACAAATTCATACATTGTTACCATTTTTTTTTCAATATTCTTGTTACCAGATTATTTTTCTACAGGTAATTGAAACACATCACACACACACACACACACACACACACACACACACACCCCTGCAATGAAAAAAGTTGGAGGAATTATCTAGGACAAGTTTTCCATATGGAGGTCTATGAACTTCTTGAGTCCATGAATATATTCTGAAAGATTCTAAATACAGGTTTCAAATTTTGGGTTCTTTCTTTCAAATATAAGCTAAAAAGGAGTTAAATCCAATCGTGTTCTGGATTATTTGTGGGCATCTTTTATCCTGGTTTTGCACTACAAGTTTATTTTTTGCATTTACCTTTCTTTTTGCTTTTTACTGCATTTGCTCTTAGGGAGGGTCAAATGAGATCAAGGAATGATATAAAACAAAAATTTTTCAGTTCAAATAGAAAACAGTGACCAGAAAATGGAGCTACATATGTACAGAGGGGATAAGCATGCAAAAAAAAAAAAAAAAAAAAAAAAAAAGAGAGAGAGAGAGAGGCAGAGAGAGAGAGAAAGAGAGAGACATGGAGAACCGCAATTAGTACCATGTGCAAACTGTGAGTGAACAAACTGCTGCCACTCTTTCTAGAATTTACCAACATAATTATAGCAGTTTTTTAGTAGTAAGAGTCCCAGTAAGTGGGCATAAAAACTACAATGACCAGGACACTGATTCCAGGATGACACAAATGTCATAAAATTAAAAGATAAAGTCAATACCAAATGAGAATTTTTAAATGCTAATATATCTTTATATTATTAAACCCAGCCTGGTCATATTAAATTCAAGAAAGTAGTTGTGTATGCCACATTAATGTTATTAATTTAAACTTTATTATTGTAGTTTTAAAGTCTTACTTGCAATTGTTTCACTTTTTAGTTATTTAAGAATAAAATGAATAATAAATTTATCCCTAATCTTTATACACACAGATTGCATATGTGTTTATAAATACGTTATTTTACAAAAGCCAGTCTAAGCAAACAATGTTACCCACCATTTTACTGTTGTTATTATTATTATTACCATTATCATCATCATCATCACCATCATCTACCCTTTAGATGGATCCATTTGAAGATTCTAAACAGAGAAACCTTATTCTGTGCTTTAATAAAAGCCTCACAAACACAAAGCAAAATAAATGATATACATTCACCACAAAGAAGCATACAACATATTGGAAATTTCTCAGTTCATACTTCCACAAATGTAAAAATTATGAAATTAATCTGATATTCTCTTCCATTTCCATTTCAAAAGGTAATCATGGCCAAGTAAATTAATTTAATGATATAATAGTGAAACCACACAATTTGTAAAGCACTGTTCCCGGAACCATGCCAAACCATTCAACATCCTCTCAGAAGGTATCAGTGTGGACCAAAGGTCCAGAATTAGGCCCAAGAGGAGGGGACAGAGTTTTCAATGGAAGAAAAAATAAATCATTAAAAGTTCTCATTATTCTATAACATTAGTATAAAACTCCTGGAAAATGAACAAAGCATGGAATTTAGACCTACTTTAATTTAAGCACACACACACTAAATCTCCTTGAGGCTTACCAAGACAGAATAACACATGAGTCTAAGGTCAAAATCATGGACTTAATAAAAAGCAATTTGGTCAGCGTGTACTGATATGCATAATTTATCTCTAGCGACTGAACTGGAGGCTTAGGGTTGTAGGGAATCCACTAGAAACAAGACAACAGAATGCAAACGAATAAGCCAATAGAGGAATTGAGTCCAGGACCATGGTAAAATTGATGAAGAAGAAATCAATCTCATTAATTGAGGCTGGAAAAAAGTTCAGTAGCATGAGCAAGGACATAAAGATTCCTACAAAAGGGTTTACAGAGAAACATGTTAAAACCCTGAATCCATTCATCTTACTTAGTCACTCCACCCCTAGCTGACCTGAAAGTAAGCAGAGTGTTTATATCTATTGGTATTTGTATTTATTCTTTTTGTGAAAGGTAAACAGCTCAATACTGGGGTCATGACTTCTATATCCCGAGAGTTCTGAATAAAATAAATCTTTCAGGTGCTTATCGTAAGTGTATTTCCAGCTCCACTTAGTGAAAACAATTCCAAGTAGACTAATGGCAAGCTCAAACAAGGTAACTAACTGTCATTTTAATGCATGTGATTTGTGTTAAAGATGCTTAAAGAACAAATAGTTTAAGTTGTTGAGATACAGTTACAATTTGTATTATTGTTACAGTCACTGGGCTGAGAAACATACTTAAAATGAATTGTAAAAGGAGAATTTAAATGTGACACAGAGGCAAATATTAAAATAGTAATTCTTATGCTATAAACTCTATTTCTTTTTTAAAATAGAAAATATTAAGTGACACATTCTGAGAAAGTGCAATTCTCCTCTGAGTTTACACAGCATAAAATGAATAGAAGTCAATCCACCTAAAAAATTATTCTAAGGGTTTAAATTATCTAGACTAAATCTCAACACTGATTTAATAAACCAAATAATTTATATACATTCCATTTTTTAAGTCTCAGTGTATATATATTGTTAATATCTCAAAAGAGATTGTTCTACAAAATATCATATTACAATAATCACATTCCTTCTGACATCTCACTAGTCTGCCACTTAATTTATATTTCTGGGTCTCTGGAATATCTTCTATTAACTGACTCTGGAAACCAAATTTAAACCAATTGAGGCACAAGAGAAGTTAGCTTTGTTGACTGTGTTCACCCTTGTCAGCTTGACAGCTTTCTTACCCACCATAAATTGGCTCCTACAGATCTCTAAAGATCTTTTTACCTACAAGAGAGATCAAGCATTTAGGGATTAAGGCTGATTAGTAGAATGAATGAATGAAAGAATGAACAAATGAACTTCCTCTTTCCTGGCTGGAACTATGGAGGGTGCAGAAGAGAAGAAAAAGAAGGTTCCTGCTATGTCGGAAACCCTTAAAAAGAAGCAAAGGAATCTCACAGAGTTAAAGATCAAGCGTCTGAGGACGGAGTTTGCTCAAAAGACACTTCAAAAGGCAAGGAGGAAGCTTATGCATGAAAATGCTAAGCGTTACCACAAGGAATATAGGCAGATGTACAGAACTAAGATTCAAATGGCGGAGATGGCAAGAAAAGCTGGCAACTTCTGTGTTCCTGCGGAACCCAAGTTGGCGTTTGTCACCAGGATCAAAGGTATCAGTGGTGTTAGCCCAAAAGTTCAAATGGTTTTGCAGCTTCTTCACCTTCACCAGATCCTCAATGGCACCTTTGTCAAGCTCAACAAGGCTTCAGTTAACATGCTAAGGATTGTGCAACCATACACAGCATGGGGTTACCCAAACCTGAAGCCAGTGAATGAACTGATCTGCAAGAGTGGTTAAAGCAAAATCAACAAGAAGCGAATTGCCCTGAGAGATAATGTAGTGATTGCCTGATCTCTTGGCAAATATGGCATCATCTTCATGGAAGATCTGATTCATAAGATCTATACTGTTAGAAAACGTTTCAGGGGCACCTGGGTGGCTCAGTGGATTAAGCCTCTGCCTTTGGCTCAGGTCATGATCTCAGGTCCTGAGATTGAGTCTTGCATTGGGCTCTCTGCTCAGTGGGGAGCCTACCTACCCCTCTCTCTCTGCCTGCCTCTCTGCCTACTTGTGAACTCTGTCTGTCAAATAAATAAATAAAATCTTAAAAAAAAAAAAGAAAGAAAGAAAATGGTTTAAATAAGCAAACAACTTTTTATGGCCCTTCAAATTATCTTCCCCATGAGGGGGAATGATGAAAAAGACCACTCATTTTGTAGAAGGTGGAGATGCCAGCAACAGGGAAGGCAAGACCATCAGGCTTATTAGAAGGATGAACTAAGGTATTTACCATAATCATTGTTGTAATCTGGCCAGTTAATAAATGACTACTCTCAAATGACGGGGAAAAAAAGAATGACGGAATGAACAAGCTACCATACAATCTACTTGGAAATACTCAAATCTTGTTTCTCTATTATTTTTCATCAGATATATTAAGGATAAAAATAATAGCAGAGGGGAGGGAGTCAAGATGGCGGAGAAGTAGCAAGCTGAGACTGCTTCAGCTAGCCGGA
>NC_081570.1:86951936-87093739 GCF_022355385.1 Mustela nigripes | reverse complement strand
AAAAAAAAAAAAGAAAAAAAAAACCACTATTGAAATAGAGAGAGGGAGAGAGAGCATGAGCAGGGGGACAGAAGGAAAGGGAGAAGCAGGGTCCCCCACTGAGAAGGGAGCCTGACACAGGGCTCGATCCCACAACCCTGGGATCATGACCTGAGCTGAAGGCAGGAGTTTAACTATCTGAGCCACCCAGGTGCCCCAATTTTTCATCCTTTTAAAAACACAAGTAGGCAAGATTATTTGGTCCACTTCAATAGTCTTGGATATTAAAATGAAAAGATACAGAAACAAAGGCACAGAGAGAAACAGAAGAGGGTAGAAAATAGGAAGGGAAGAGGAAATATATGTGAACATACTGTAAACTCAGTATTTCCAGTAAAAATACTCAGTTTTCAAGACTAAAAAGTGACCACTTTTTTCCTACAAATGTCATATTTTGAAAAAGAAAATTCTGGAAAGGATAATTGTTAGATAACTATGCAACTGTTAATTTCATTATTCAATAAATTATTGAATCTATTATTCAATTGCTGCTATTCACAAGCTTCTGTGGATGAAATCTTTGAAAAGAACAATAAATTTGGCCAATTATCTGCTGCAGGTCTTTTATATTAACCAGCATGTTATTAGAAGAGTTGGGAAGTCAGGGAATATAAAAACTTTTATCATGTCCCCAGGCTTCTCCAAGCATTCTGGTACAGAACTGAGGCCAGACTTAATGTCTCTCTTGCTTTTGCACACCATTTTTAGGTGTAAATTGCAGAACCACTTATTACCAAAATAGTTTCATTCAAGATAGACTCTAATTCTTATCCAGCAGAGACATAGAAAATATAAAGCTTGAGCTAATAAGGCCTGTGAGCTTTGTATATGATTAAACTAGTCACTCATTAGAAAAAATAAAAAGTGTTGTCCTAAAAGTGTGCCTCATTTTACTATACAGGGTGTATTAAAGGCAAATTTGAAAATTTGTGAGAAATAAAGATTAGGTTAAACAATATAAAGTTGACCATATTCAACATTTTTCTCTTTAAAAGATGGCAATTTCATATGATTCTATTACATAGTGAAATATCACTACATCTCGTGATTGTCACAGTAAATAATGTTCATGCCAAATACAAAATGTTAAATACCAGATATGAATATTAAGAGTAGATAGTTTCACATACACTCATCAGAAAATTTGCCACTAACATCTATTTTCTTTAATAACTAAGGACCATACTTAGCTTTACAAAAATGAAGCTGGCATTAATGTAGATGATCTAATGCATGTATGTACTGATCACTATTAATTTTATCACATCATGAAAGTATTAAAAGCACTTTTGAATGTAAGTAAAAAAAGACAAATCCATTTAAAATGGGAATATTATGGGAGAAACTGATCCAAATATAAAAAATTGAGTAATGGCAGTCAGTGGATCATCAATATTTTTGTTCGTTTCTTCTACAGCTTACATTTTATTTTCATTGCTTTTATTTTAATGCATTCATCTAGCAATAATTAGCATGTTATTTATACTGTGTCTATCTTCCTTGTATGGAATACTTGACAAAGTATGTTATTATTTCTTTCAGAATTAATGACCATTTTAAAGTTTCCTTTTTGAGTCTCTGCAAAAGATTTAGATTGCCCTGCCTAACCCAAACAAGAAGGCACTACACATTTTACATACTAAATTACTGATTCATGGGGTGGATTATGTGCAAATTTAAAATCTCTAGCTAAATCCTTCTTAACTCTAAGAGCTGGGTAGAAGTAATATGCTCTCCCATCAAAAACCTGTCGGCAGGGTTCTGACATTAGTTCAACCAGAATCATTAGGAAGACAAACTTGCTGCACCATGGTGAAAACTGATGTTTTACTAATACTTATTGGACGAGAGACTGTTTTACTAAATCAAATTCTCGGATTATCCAAATGTTTGGTTAGATTACAAATATGCTGTATTAAATAAGGTCTGAAAGATTCACACTATCAGGTATAAAGTGGAAATATTGGCTGCTTGGAGATTAATTTATTTCAATGGTAATAACCTATTCTGTTGTCTCAGATTTGCTGAGCCATTACCCCTTTTCTGAATTTCTATCTTTCCAAATTATTTCATGCCTTATATTTTTATAATGATTTAAGTATGAATCAAGTGGTTCTTTCTTTAGAAAGAGTTTTAGAATTCAAGATTTTTCTCTATACTCAGCACACTGAAAACAAACCTTTTTGGGTTCTGTTTGTGTGTTTAATTTTGTTTTCTGCGTAATGACCATAGAGTATAAACCTGTAAAATAATAACTCTTTTATACAGATATCAGAAACTTTACATTGATTAGAAGAATAATCAACTCCCATTTAAACAATTCACAAAATTTCTGATTATTCTGATGTTTTCATATTGGCTATATTTTCTTTTGAGAAATTAAAAAACCACTAGATGCTTTTACAAAAATTTTAGAGGGTATAGAAGAAAAGTTTAAAAAGTGAAGTGAAAATAATCTCACTCCAATTCCTAGCAAAATATTTCATCACAGTTGCTATGTCCAGATTGTCTTCTGTTTTTTGTATGCATATACAGATGCGACTATATATGAGCATGTGCATAGGATGTGTGTGTCTTAACCATTACAATGATGACCTGTGTACAGGGCCTGTCCTTGTTTTGCTACTTAATATATTGTAACTGCGGCACTGGGTTATTCAGTTGATTGAGCATCTGACTCTTGGTTTTGGCCTCAGATCATGATCTCAGGGTCCTGGGAGCCCAGCTTTGGGCTTCACACTCAGCCGGAGGTCTGCTTGAGGTTCTCTCCCTCCTTCTTCCTCTGCCCCTCCCCCTGCTCATGAGTACACACACTCTCTTTCTCTCTATCAAACAAATAAATAAATCTTCAAAATATATCTATCATAACCATTTTCCAAGATCATTAAAAGCTTTTTTAAAGGCACAACTTTAATGCCCATGAATATCATACTTAGGACTGCCATGTGATTTAATCAGTCCTCTTTGGATTTGGGGGATGTTCATAATTTAATAGTTATTTGTAATATAGATGAAAATATTTGCTTTGTATTTTTTCCCTGAAATTTCAATTATTTTTTTAGGATGACTTCTGAGAAGTGGAATTATTGGTTCAAATAATATTAAAAGATATTTAAAGTCATGAAAATAATATATTTAAGTATTACAAATATACAGAGAAAAAAGTAAGCATCTTTCTATTCCCTCAAATGTTACCCTTAATAAATACTAACAATGTTATGTATATTTTTACATAAGTTTCCTGTGCTCAATCAGTATACCCAAGTATTTATACAAATTTATTACATATATATTTCCTCTTTATTTCTTCTTTTAACCAATAAGAATGAACGATGCCATAATTACCCTTTATTTTTTAATTTCCCATTAAAAAATAAAACTTAAGAGTACTTCCAAGTCAATAACTGTATATAAAATACATTCATGTTACTAGCTACATACTACCATGCAACACAAATATATAATTTATGTAATTAACTACCTTATTAATTAGTATTCATATTTCTTGATAGTAGTAAGCATGGTACATACATTCTTAAGTACTGATGTTTTTTCCTCTGTAATCATTTGAACTGTGAGATTAGAAGAATTTTAATAGACACTGCTGAATTTATAGGAGACTTTAGCAGTTTTACAGGCCTTCCTGTCTCTATTCTTGCAAACCAAGCTGGGTAAGAGACAGTTAAACTAACTTAAGAGATGGTTTAATCTTATTATTTTAGTAAGGTTAGAAAGATTTTTTTCAAATTTCCTTTACCCTATTAGTGAAGTTAAACATATTATATACATTAAATGAATTAAATATATTGTCATATATTTGTTCCCTATTTTTATTTCTTATTCTATGAATTGCATTTCCATATCTGATGAACACTGAGTAATATATGGAAATTATTGAATCATTATATTATACACCTGAAACTAATATAACCCTGTATATTAACTGCACTGGTATTAAAATAAAATATGCTTAAAAATATATTAGAGGTAAGAATGGGGGTGTCGACTCTCCCTCTAGCAGCTCCAACTTCGGATTCTGACAGATGGGGTCAATGGGACATGCAAAGGGAGATGCATATGATAGTGATGGTACAGGACATAGGAAGAAATTTTTTTGTGCTAGTCATTTTTCTGATCACTGAACTTCTGACTTTGTCCTGAGAAGGTGTAGTTTCCATGGCTATACACAAAGACTCTTGGTCCCCAGGAAATGCATGGGTTTGGTAGAATACAAGCTCTTGTCAAATTCACAGAGAAGGGGCACCTGGGTGGCTCAGTGGGTTAAGTCTCTGCCTTCGGCTCAGGTCATGATCTCAGGGTGCTGGGATTGAGCCCCACATTGGGCTCTCTGCTTAGTGAGAAGCCTGCTTTCCCTCTCTCTCTCTACCTGCTTCTCTACCTACTTACAATTTCTCTCTATCAGATAAATAAATAAAATCTTAAAAAAAATAATTCATAGACAACTAGAATACCAATGGGTATTCTACATCTCCAGGATATTTTCTACATAGAAACTACAGATATTTGACAATTTCCTGAAGACTTTTGTCATAGTCTACAATTAGGACCAACTTCACCTTCTTGATTTGAAAACTATCTATTTATTCTAAAATGGTAATACAAGGCATTAGTATTATTTAGACTCTCACTGGAGGGTATCTGGTCTTCAGTGTGATCTACACAGGAATCATTCTCACTGGTGTTGCTCTAGAGGGAGCAACAGGATGGTGGACTATATAAGATCTCCAGATTATTTTCCTGAACTTCACCATCCCTGGCAACTATCCCTTCTTTGTTGAGACTGATTAGACCTTCATAAACTGCTTACCACTGGCAACAGTGACATTTAACCATAAATAGAGTGTCTAGATTATTGGGGTTTTTTGGCACAAAGATGCAGCAGATGTCAAACTGAGAGCCAGAATCTCATCCTTTACCTCTTCATGCCCTGCCAGGCTTCCATCAGCATTGTCCCTGCAGCTAAAGTAGTTCTCCAGGTTCCTAAAGCTCTGATGACACGAGATCAGTCCTATCTTGTAGGCAGCCACAACTGCAGGAATGGGAGGTTGCACTGACTAGGGATGGCACAAACATAAAAAGGGGTTTGGTTTAAAGCTTGCTTGAGTGGCACCTGGGTGGCTTAGTCGTTAAGCATTTGCCTTCCGCTCAGGTCATGATCCCAGGGTCCTGGGTTCTCCCTCTCCTACTCCTCCTGCTGTTTCCTCTCTCACTGTGTCTCTGTCAAGTAAATAAGTAAAATCTTAAAAATCAACCAATCAATCAATAAATCAATCTTGGTATTTTTTAGGGTTACCCTAATCCAATATATACATGGATACTGAGTATATGATAACATAACAATATCAGAACTAGCAGGAAATACATACGTGCACTAATACTTAGTAGAAATAACACAAGGTTATTTTTGTTGAGTTTATTTTTCTTGATATAACATTTCTGAAAATTTGATTATTTCACAATCAATATTTATTTAATACAGTTTTCTTCAAAAACACTATTAATCTTTCTTTATGCTGCATCTTACACTCAATGCTATCTTAAAATCAATTTTATATATATACTTTGTAGAACTTTCCATGGACTGTATGCAAGATAAAACTAATGAAACTATTAATAAGTGAAGAAATAGTTAATATCTCAACATGTTTTCCTAAGAAGGCTAAAGGCAGAATTGAAATATTCAGGCAAGAGTAAAGAAAAACATGGGTTTCAGACAGAAAAGAATTGAATGTTTCTTATATCAGCTGCTCTTTTTATAATCCCAGATTTTAGGGGATGAAGGACATTCCCTAAATGGAGTTGTTTTTTTTTTTTTTTTAATCTACTACAAACAACTTTTCCTTACAATAAAAATGTAAGTTAGGGAAAATGTGGTACTGAAGTTTTAGCTCTTACAAACTCATCCAAGTGCTGACTCTCAATAGTTAAGAAATTCAACCCATAGTTAAATCTAGTCTTCAATATTTAAGAAATTCAACCCATAGTTAAATCTAGTCTTCCATATAAAACCACTTTTGTTATGTGAATTAGTAACATCCCGGCTATGATAAAAGATAGGAGAAAAGGATTTTGGAGCCAGACCCAGGGTACTGCTTCAAAAAATAAAAGAGCTCATTAAATCCAAGACAGACATTCAAACTTTCTAACAAATACCAAACAAAATTTTTAGAAAAAGAAGATGAAGTGACATAGATCATAGTATCAAATACTTTAAGATGAAGCAAAATAGCTAAAATATTGAATGGGAAAAAAGATTTTTTACTTTAGGGAATAGTTTCTCATTTGTGTAAGGTAGAGATACCATCGAGAACAGGAGGAACTGGGGCACCGGGGTGCCTCAGTGGGTTAAGCCTCTGCCTTCAGCTCAGGTCATGATCCCAGGGTCCTGGGATCGAGTCCCACATGGGGCTCTCTGCTCAGCGGGGAGCCTGCTTCCCCCTCTCTCTCTGCCTGCCTCTCTGCCTACTTGTGATCTCTCTGTTAAATAAATAAATAAATAAAATCTTAAAAAAAAAAAACAGGAAGAACTAGGAGTAAAATCAGAAGGTTACCATTTACCATTCAACTGTGCTGTAGAGTCACCAGCACACATAAATAGTTGAGTCTATTGGCTCAACTGATATTGAAAGGAAAATATAATGATTATAGGCAAACCCTAAACCATGCTTTCTGTTTCAGACAAAAATGGATTCTCATTATTCTTTGACAAAAGAATGCTACCACAGTCTACCAAGACCCATCACATCCTCTTCATAAGTTTTATAGTTCTCCTTTCACTTTGTTAGAACTTCATGGCTGAGGGATTAATTCAGCTAATTCCGAATTACCCCTTTATATTTCCCTCCCTTAACGACATTCCTCAGAACTTTCACAATTATTGCTGGTCACTATGCCAACAAATATGATAAAACTATATATATATTTGCAGTTGATATTATTTCTCTGAGGCAAAATGATTATTGGTTAAAAATCCATAATAAGGTCTATTTAAATACTATTTGCATAACTGCTTTCTCCTAATTGAACTACACCTGATCCTGAAAGCACAAACAAATATGTAGTGAAGCTAATTCAGAATCAGTTTTCAGGGATTCTGATTGCCTTTGTTTTGGGAAGTTCTGTGTAAATTTTCTGCGACTATCATGAGCTTGCATCCTAGAACTCAGCTGCCATTGCTCAGAAGATTGATTGAGAAGACATGTTACTACTGAGGACACTGATAGCTCATAGGTAGTGGCTTCTGGTATAAGCCCTATTTGATACTGAAATCTTGCCTCTATTATTTCCACCCCTGCTGTTACCAACATTCACTAATCTCAACCCAGACAAGGGCCTCAATACTGCAGACGGCACCATTATTCACCATTACAGATGACGCTGGATACAAATTTATCAACTTTTGGCAGTCTATTTCCCTCTGTTATGATAATTTAATGGGCTGACCAACATATATGAATGCCTATGTGAGTTGTGGGTTCTACATGGTAACTGTCTACCTGCTTCCTCTGGCAATGATGAGTTCCATAGCAGAGAACCATCTGGGCAGAGGTTTGGCTCAGGAATGGTGCACTATCATTCCATACCAGTCAATACCCCCAAATGAAGCATTTAACACTGAACCAATGACTTGGACTTAACAATCCTCTATATCATCCCCTTAATTAAACACATTATGTAGGCTTCTCCTTTTAGATAATATTATATTATCTCTCTTTTGAAGCATAAAATCCAGCTTTGAGTCTCTCCAAAGTCTTGTCAAAAAAATTAGTCTTTAAGCCTTGGTGTTCAGTTGTGGCTTCTCTGGTATATGGACTGAGAAAGGCACTTAAATTCCCATTGTGCTTCCTAGCATGCTCATGAGGTCTTCTCAATTCCTCGACTTCATCTAAAGTGATGTCACCTGCCATACGCATTGTACCCAGTTTCATAATTATCAAATAGAGAAAACTCCAAACAAATCTGAACAACAGTCCTAACACTTTGTAACAATATTAAAATCACAACTAAGCTTTAATGAAAAATTTGTCATATAAATAAAATCTGAAAGAAATGTGTTTCATTAAAGTCTAAATATTTAAACACCATGTCACCCACTAAGTTACCTTAAAATACTTACATTAAGATCATGTTTTAGTAAGATTGTTCCTATAACATTTTATCTTTGGCTTAATTTAAAAAAATAAACTGATATTGAAAATAGAACTGAAAATTTCAAGTCTGGATTAGGTTTTACCTAATCTCCTTCTCATATCCCAAAATAATTATACAGTACTTTCTCACAAACATTAAAATATAAAAAGGTAACTTGTGATGATTTTTAAGTTTTATTTATTGATGTTATTTTGGAAATACAGCTCCTTAAAAAACTAGTTCTAAGATATAATAATGGCATCAATAACATATGGACATCTTTAACCAGAACAAAACACATGGTTCTACATCCTGATCTACTGCTCTCCAGCCTATAAATTAGAGGTCAAGGCACCATATCCAATGTCAGGAAATCTGTCAGTACTGAGGAGGAAAGTGGGTGAAAACAGAGGGACCTAGTTTTTCCCTAAAGAGTTCTGATCCTGCCATTTTTATGGGTTTATTTTAAATGAACAGAAGGGTTAATATTTTCAAGGTTTTGGCTTCTTTAAATTATCAGTGAATTAAAAATAACCATGACTCATAGAGTTGATAACTAAATATTGCAATTAGCTGCATATATAACTAATCTTTACATACTACATTATTCTTTACAAAGAACTTAATCATGTAAAGCTCATTTGTTCTTTAAAATGGCTCAGTAATGGGATGCCTGGGTGGCTCAGCCATTTGAGCATCTGCTTTTGGCTCAGGTCATGATCCCAGGCTACTGGGATCAAGTCCCACATCAGTCTCTTGCTCAGAGGGGGAGCCTGCTTCTTCCTCTGCCTGCTGTTCCCCTTGTATGTGCACATGCACTCTCTCCCTCTCTCTCTCTCTCTCTCTCTCTCTGAGAAAATCTTAAAAAATAAATAAAATAAAATGGCTCAATGAAGGATCTAACACCAACAAATATGTATCTGATATCCTGTAATTAGGTTTGTTAACAAACTGAAATTTTAACCCAAGTCAAATACCCGAGAGACTGAAAGGTCTAGTTAGATATGGGATGTTCATATGGTGATTCTATCCTGTGTCCGTCCTACTATACGATACTATGACCCACAAGACAATATAAGAACAATTATGTAATGCACTTATTTGTTACAGACTATGCTGAACACTTAGACAAAACTGTTCAGTCTCCTAAAAGGTTTTGACATATAGAATTAAGATAGAATTGTTATTATAAGAAAAAAAAGAAAAAATCGAAACATCAAAAGTTTAACAAACTAGATAAGTGGCAATATTTGATTAGGAATTTTAACATTAAATTAGTTTTTATCTTGGCCAGACTTAAACTCGCTTTTATCCTAAAACAAGTACAAACAAAATAACGGAGTTCAAGCTATGGGATTGGCTGCCCTGTTTTGAAGGAGGTCTCATTTATCTTTTAGCCACTCTTCATCCCAGAGGATATAGACTTGCTTTAGTAAACATAAGTTTGCAAAAGTATTTTAGAGGGTATCCCATTATATAGTGGCCCAGCAGCCACCATTTCTGTGTTCATTGCCCAGGAGCCTTGGGAGTTGCTATAGGGAGGAAGGAGAAGCCATCCAACACTTGGCACCACTGCCTTCTGGCATCTGCCAATTCCCTCTAATACACTTTGCCCATGAAGGCTGCTCAGAGCAGGTGGTTTCCGCTGTAGGAAGAGGGTTGTGGAAAGATATTCATGAAATGAATATTTATGAACAATCCTAATCTTCATTTTAAGTATAAGGGGAAAATAAATTTTAAACAGAGAGAAACTTAGGAATCGCTGATTTAAGGCATCATCTTTTAAATATTTACAACCTCCTTGTGTTACTTCTGAAATCCTTTAATCTGAAGTACAGTAAATAAATTAGGAGACTAACATTGAATCCGCCAGAAGACTCTGATAGATTTTCTTTAGTATGAGCAAACCAGTCATTTATGTAGTTGACTCATTTCTGTGCCAATTATTTTTCAAACAAAGTTAAATCATCTTGCTAGTCATCTAAAATCTAGTTTGTGACACTCACTTAAATGATGGTGTTAAATTCTTTGCTCATAGTTATTTCAAAATTGGCAAGGCCATTTTTGCTGGATTAATAGAAGTCACATAAAAAAATCGATGATATTTTTCCAACTTCCTTCCATGTGGACATTTTGAGGGCTCATCATTGCTTCGAAATGGGAACAAGGGCTCAAAGGATAGGGGAAAAAAAGGCAGCATGTTTGAAATAATACTTTTTTTAAAAATTTCATTTATTTATTTGACAGACAGAGATCACAAGTAGACAGAGAGGCAGGCAGAGAGAGGAAGAGAAGCAGGCTCCCCGCTGAGCAGAGAGCTTGATGCAGGGCTTGATCCCAGGACCCTGGGATCATGACCTGAGCCAAAGGCAGAGACTTTAACCCACTGAGCCACCCAGGTGCCCCTGAAATAATACTTTTTATAAAATTTATTTACAGGGATTATAAACTGCTGCATCTTATATGCATTTTACATTTCTTCCTTTAGTTCTTCTTGTGTCCTAGAATATGTATTTACATTTTTTTTAATTCATAGAATTGTTTTTTAGAGAAGTTTTAGGCTTGCAGAAAAATTGAACAGATAATACAGAGAGTTCCCATATACATCCCTTTGCCACACACACATGCACAGCTGCCCTTATTTTTGACATCTTGCATTAATATATGCTACGGACTTAAGTGCATCCCCCTCAAATTTAATATGTTGAAGCCTCAACCCTCAATGGGATCATATTTGAAGATGGGGCCTTTGGGAGATAATTAGGTTTAGAAGGATGAGATGGGGGGATGGTGTCATAGTGATGAGATTAGCACCCTTATTAGAAAAGGAAGAGATATAAAACTCTTTCTCTGTCAGAAAGGATACAGAGAGAAGGCAGCCATCTGCAAACTGGAGCCAGGGCTCTCGTCAGGACCTGATTAGGCTGACACCCTGATTTCTGACTTTTCAGTTTCTAGAACTGGGAAAAAATAAATCTTTGTTATTTAAGACACACAGTCTCTGGTATTTTGTTACAACAACCCAAACTAAGGAATATTAGGAATACAAAG
This sequence comes from Mustela nigripes, assembly GCF_022355385.1. NCBI lineage: Eukaryota > Metazoa > Chordata > Mammalia > Carnivora > Mustelidae > Mustela > Mustela nigripes. Next base: position 87,082,498 of record NC_081570.1, on the reverse strand, counting down.
TAGTATGTTATCTTACAACTGATGAACCAATATTTATACATTATTATTAACAATCAGTAGTTTACAGTACACTTCACTATCTCTGTTGTACGTTCTATAGGTTTTGACAAAAGTCTAAAAACATGTACCCACCATTAAGATGTTGTTCAGAACAATTTCACCTCCATAATATAGTATGTTTTTAATTGCATTTTCAGGTTGCTCACCAACTTACATCCCAGTAATTTTCCTCCCTGTACAGAGGATATTTTTTTGTTGTTTTTTTAAGTAGGCTTCCCACTTAGAGTTCAACATGGGGCTTGAACTGATGGCCCTGAAATCAAGACCTGAAGTGAGATCAAGAGGTGGATCCTTAACCAACTGAGTCACCCAGGTGCCCACCCCCTAAGGAAGATTATTTTAAAACTCTGGTATAGGATGAGCACAAAGTGTTATACGCAACTAACGAATCATTGAGCACTGCAACAAAAATATGATGTACTATCTGCTGACTAACGGAATACAATAAAAAAAAAAAGATTAAAAAATTCTGGTGTATACAGAATCCTTCCATTTTTCTTCATTAATACTGAATTTAATTACTTTGTTTCATAAACCAATTGCTTTAAATAGTTTTTACCCAGAACTATGAGTTCAGAAATTATTGCACTTAATGAAATTGTTAGTCATGAGGGGATTCACAGTCATTGTGACTCATAAAGTCTAATCCACAAAAAAGAAAAGTTGGGATTTAGACCTCTGCAATGACTTCAGTATAATATCTATTACTTAAATCAGGCTCAAAAAATTTACAGGCTGACCGGCCAATCAGAAAGTTGGGTAGGTGAGACCAGACCCCTAGTAATACTTCTTAAAGTGAGACTTATGGAAAATCTGCCTTCTCCTTCCAATCTTATACAGTATCACAAGGCAGTTAAAACAGCAGTTCCAACACCGGATATGGAATAGTACCAATTTTACAGTATGACTCTGGGTGAGGTACTTGGTATTGAAGAGCCTCAAATTTCTTATTTGTAAAAATAACATAGTAACACTTACTTCACTTAATTTCTATAACAATCAAATTACATAATATATTAAAATTCCTAATATAGTACCTGATATTTAACTAACACTCAATTAATATTTGTCACTGTTACCATCATTATGTTATTAGAATTTTTACTATACAGTGGAGATCCAAAGAAGAAAGTATAGCAATAGTTGCCTATAGCACTGGAAAAAATGATCAAAAGAAGTATTAGAACTTCCATCCCAGATATGAATAGTGTTAGCTGTACCGTCAATATAGTAGAGTATATGAGTGGTAGGGATAGCATTAAATTCAAGAAATATTTATTAGAATTTCTTCTGGATTTCTTCTGGGTTAATTAGACATGTGTCTATTTACTATCTAATAGTTATTCTGTTACAATTAGTTTTTAAAAACCACATGGTAAAGAGGCAGAAAAGAAGACATTTTGGGGAGGGCATGTGCTTTGGTGAGTGCTGTGAAGTGTGTAAACCTGGTGATTCACAGACCTGTACCCCTGGGGATAAAAATATATGTTTATAAAAAATAAAAAATTTAAAAAAAAAAGAAGAAGACATTTTCAAAAATAGCCATTGATAGTAAAACTATATTTTTGAAGTTCCAAGTCTTTAAAAATTAGAGAATTACAAAGGTATGGTGATTATCCATCCCTCTTTTTAGGACACCTACTCATACTAATCAAGGTAGGTGAGAGGAAGAAATGAAAAACTAGAGTGGAGAAGAAATACTACATTTCAAAAGTTAGGATGTTTTCTTTTCCAGCTCATGAACTTGGAGACAACTTATTTTAATAAGTAAAATTTAAATTACTTGGGACTAATAGTATTTAAATTAATTGGTCTAGCCAAATGAAAAGGCTAAACAAGTGTTACATCATTTAACCCAAACAGTAACTTCCTGAGTACCATTATTTTCTCCATTCTATTATCAGAGAAAAGAAAAAAAGATCTACTAGTAACCTACGATGCCAATTGAAGGTAAAAACAGAATTTGAACCCAGGACATCGGGTTACAAAGATTCTACACTCACTTATCCTTCATTCCAAGGTAGAAAAATACATTAGGAATCAGAAAAAATAAATGTAATATTAAGAGCTAGCATCTGTATCTTGGGGGTAAATAAATAGTAGTGCAATTGTAGGGTCATAGGGAAGATGTAGTGAAAAGAAGGGCCATCTGTACCCCAATGTTCATAGCAGCAATGGCCACGGTCACCAAACTGTGGAAAGAACCAAGATGCCCTTCAATGGACGAACGGATAAGGAAGATGTGGTCCATATATACTATGGAGTATTATGCCTCCATCAGAAAGGGTGAATACCCAACTTTTGTAGCAACATTGACGGGATTGGAAGAGATTTATGCTGAATGAAATAAGTCAAGCAGAGAGAGTCAATTATCATATGGTTTCACTTATTTGTGGAGCATAACAAATAACATGGAGGACAAAGGGAGATGGAGAGGAGAGGGAGTTGAGGGAAATTGGAAGGGGAGGTGAACCATGAGAGACTATGGACTCTGAAAAATAATCTGAGGGTTTTGAAGGGGCGGGGGGTGCGAGGTTGGGGGAGTCAGGTGGTGGGTATTACAAAGGGCACGTGTTGCATGGAGCACTGGGTGTGGTGCATAAGCAGTGAATTCTGTTACACTGAAAAGAAATTAAAAAAAAAAAAAAGAGCTAGCATACACTATTCATTACCATGGAAAAATGGCAACCCTCCTAAAACAACTTTTGTTTTGTTTTGTTTTGTTTTTAAGTGGGCTCCTATAGATCTCACAGAATTGTTCTGAGGATCAAATGAGAAGACTTTGAAAGCTGCAAGAAGAAATATAAATTATTAGCATTTTTTAAATATATACCAGGAACCACAAGTGTTGTAGAACTTTTCCTGGTTTCCTTCTAGGCCAATCTGACATATGTGTAGAAAAAGCCACAAAAGTTTCTAACTTGACATTTATCATTAAAATAGCTTGCTGTGTAAAAACTTGTACAAGTGAGTTATATGATATTTATATTTTTATTTTATCTTTGATACAAAACTTTGTGATTAGCCTATCATTATGCAAGCCTGAATTTGAAATATCAAAGACAATTTGCCCCCTATGAAATAAATTGTGATGTATAAAACAACAGGAACACAATGTTAAGTTATTTCGGAGATTTTCTTGAGGCTGATGTTTCCCCTTCACATTCTCTGAATGAATACACATTCTCAAAGGGAAAAGCATCTGGAGGTGAGGCGGCAGGAAATGTGAGGAGACACTGGACACTCTTATCTTGCTAATACTTCTATTATCACACCTGTACTAATTGGTCCTACTTCCAAGTTTACTCATATTGAAAGAAGTCTTTTTTATAGAGATATTTTGACAGACTTAATCTTATTTTAGTAACTCTTTTTCTGAAAAATCTAAAAAATTAACAGTATTCACTGAAGCATGACTTTTTAGCTGTCAGCTTTTGAGTGTCCTATGACCATGCAATCCATGTACTCATTCAGCTGTCAAACCTATGGCTCTGTGGTCATTAAAAATTAGCTTTACTGGAAATTAAAAGATTCTGAGAATCACTAAGTTTTTCAAACTTTCTGTAATTTCTTTATTTCTCACAATGTACTCATTAGGATATAGAGTAAGAGACAATCTTCAACAGAATTGATACAAAAGCAAAAATGATAGAACAAGGCTTTTGAATTCTAAAAAGTAGCAAAGTGCTAACCTTAATTACTAAAATTCAGTAATCAGATACAACAATTTTATTTACATCCTGTGCTGCTTAACTTGAGGCTACAGTGATGTTTCATTAAGAATAATTATTCATCATCATTTAACTTGGAAACTAACTTCTGAGGAAAATCAGAGTAAACTAGAACAAGTGAGATCTTTCCAGGGAAGAGAGATAAATAGCTTTTGTAGACACTTACTATTTTTAAAAGGTGAAAATTAAGCTAAAATCTTCATTTTTAAAATCAAATCCTCTCTAAGAAAAAGTATAGCACTAACTTCTAACAGATATATATTTACTACAGCTGAACGAACTGCAGGCAGGATAAGAAACTATTGAAAAACCTCAAATTTCAGAATCACTCAAAACCCTGTATATAGCAAAAAAAAATTCCTACATATAATTTAACTTCATCTGACTTTCCCTTTGAGCCCCTTCATACTCAGACTTCTGCAAAAAGGACTTGATAGGGGCTCCTGGATTCAGTGAGTTAAGTATGATCCTGAGGTCCTGGGATGGAGCCCTGAGCTGGGCTCTCTGCTCAGTGGGGAGTCTGTTTCTCCTTCCTCCTCTGTTCTTCCCTTTCCCTCCTCCCTCGCTCCTACTCTCTCTCTCCAATAAATAAATAAAATGTTTTGAAAAAATAAAAAATAAATAAGTTTGTTAAATGATTTGATATTGTTGTTTACATCTAAGGCTCCCACCTGCTCCTCCATCTGCACCACTTAAAGGGCTGGCTCTTCTAATCTGCAGAAGGCTATCTATCTGATAAGTGGCTTCTGCACTCATGGAATAACCATTCCCTACACCATTTTTTTGCAACATATAACACTTTCTACTTAGTGCACAGGACAAAACCCTCTCCTGTTCCTCTTCCAACATTTTTCAACATTGCTTCTTTTGGCATTGGCTCACCCTATTTTCTCTGCTTATATCATCTTTTTTGTTTTCATTCTATATGTTCTTTCTCAATGGTACTCATCCGTTTCTGTGAAAGTGGTGAAATCTGTATCTCCTGCTCGACCAAATTCACAGATCTCTAGTTTATATTTATATTTATAAAAGATTTTCACTGGGGTATCCCACTGGCATTTCATCCATGTTTAGCACTGTTAAAACCGCCAGTATTTCTCTCTGCCAAAACCTCATCTGGTAGATGTCATCTGGATTTTCTTATCTCCATGAGGGGTCATCTTTAGTAGTTCCAACCATTTCTTGGTCTTTCCCACTTCAGTCAATCCTAAGTAATTTTTTAGTATATCAATTCTCTTCTAGGTCTTCTCAAGCCTTAAAAACAAACTAAATAAACAAAAACAACAACAAAACCAAAAAAACTCTTCCTGAACTCTTGCATGACCACTTAGACAGCCAGTCGGCCAAAGCCTGCCAAAGCCACTCTCTATTCATTACCGGAGTTCCCTGAATAAAGCAAACTGTCAAAATCCAGAAACTATCAAAAAGAAAACCAGAACAACAAAATCATACTTAGTAAGTGTTTACTGTTAATAGAATAAGAGTTCATGAATGGGAGTCTTCAAACCAATGGTAGAGTGAAGCTCCAAGTCATGTCATTATAGAAGAGGTTATATAATGAAAATACAGAGCTATTTATTCTATTTCATAATGAATGGTATTAGCATTGGAGTTTCTACAAATGACGGCATTGGTTAAAAGTGGTTATCTTACATTGTTTCTGGAAAACAATTTAGATTTTGTTTAAGATTATCAGAGAGTTTCTCAAGAAATGGCGTTAAGTTTTGCTTGTGTTACAGGATAAGCTAAATTAGGTTTTGTTTATGTGGCTTAACTGGTTTTGTCTGTTCAGGAAATTTTCAAATCTGGTCTCCATTTTGTATTTAATTTTAACAAAACACAAAGAAATATATCTAACCACATCATCACCTTGCTAAAAACAAACAAACAAACAAACAAACAAAAAATCCCTTCCTACCTCCCCGTTACCATTAGTGCTGATTCAGACCTTCTTAGAATGGTCTATGAGTCTATCTCTTTTCAACTTCTCCCAGCTCATCTCTAATACTCATCTAAGATTCAAAACACTGAACTTCTCCACATACTCTAAGCTCTCCTTTTGAGCTTCTGATTTTACTCCAATGAAATATTATCTAGAAAGCCACCTGTTCTTTTTTTTTTAACTTTTTATGTAAATTCTAATTAGTTAACACATAGTGTAACATTGGTTTCAAGAGTAGACTTTGGTGATTTATCACTTACATATAACACCCAGTGCTTATCCCAAGTGTCCTCCTTGATACCCATAATCCATTTAGTCCACCCCCCAACCACCTCCCCTCCATCAACCCTTAGTTTGTTCTATATAGTTAAGAGTCTCTTCAAACCATAAGATTCTTAATCTCACAAAACAAATTGAGGGTTGCCTGGGGAGGGGGTTAGAGAGGGCATCTGTGTTATGGACATCGGGGAAGGTATGTGCTGTGGTGAATGATGTGAAGGGTGTAAACCTGGCCATTCACAGACCTGTACCCCGGGGGCTAATAATACATTATAAAAAAAATAAAAATTTAATTTAAAAAAAAAAGAGTCTCTTACAATTTCCTTCCCTCTCTATTTTTTTCCCTTCCCCATTGTCTTCTGTTTTGTTTCTTAAATTCCACCTATGAGTAAAATCATACATTTGTCTTTCTCTGACTTATTTTGCTTAGCATAATAGACTCTATTCCATCCATGTTGTTGAAAATGGCAAGGTTTCACTGTTTTGATGGCTGAGTAATATTACTTCTTTATCCATTCATTAGTTGATGGATAATGAGTTCATTCCATAATTTGACTAATATTGATAATGCTGTTATAAACATCAGAGTTCATGTGTCCCTTCAAATCAGTATTTTTGCATCCTTTGGATAAATTACCCAGTAGTACAATTGCTGGGTCCTAGAGTAGCTCTATTTTTACCTTTTGAGAAGCCTCCATACTGCTTTCCACAGCTGCTGCATGACTCTGCATTCCCACCAACAATCTAAGAGGGTTCCCTTTCTCCACATCCTTGTGACCTCTGTTCCTTCCTGTGTTGTTAATGTTAGCCATTCTGACAGGTGGCACGTGATGTCTCATTGTAGTTTTGATTTATATTTCCCATGATGAGTGATGTTGAGTATCTTTTCATGTGTCTGTTAGCCATTTGGATGTCTTCTTTGGTAAAACATCTATTCATCTCTTCTGCCTATTTCATAACTGGATTATTTGCTTTTTGCGTGTTGAGTTTGGTAAGTTCTCTACAGATTTTGGAAACTAACCCTTTATCAGATATGTCATTTACAAATATCTTCTCCCGGGGCACCTGGGTGGCTCAGTGAGTTAAGCCTCTGCCTTCAGCTCAGGTCATGATCTCGGGGCCCTGGGATCGAGTCCCACATGGGGCTCTCTGCTCGGCGGGGAGCCTGCTTCCTCCTCCTCTCTCTCTCCTTGCCTCTCTGCCTACTTGTGATCTCTCTCTGTCAAATAAATAAAATCTTAAAAAAAAAAAATCTTCTCCCATTCCAAAGGTTATCTTTTAGTTTTCTTTATTATTTTCTTCACTGTACAGAAGCTTTATATCTTGATCAAGTCCCAATAGTTCATTTTTGCTTTTGTTTCCCTTGCCTCTGGAGATGTGTTTAGTAAGAAATTGCTATAGCTGTTGTCAAAGAGGTTGCTGTCTGTGTTCTCCTCTAGGATTTTGATGGTTTCATGTCCTATATTTAGATCTTTCATCCATTTTGAATTTACTTTTGTATATGATGTAAGAAAGTGGTCCAGTTTCATTCTTCTGCATGTGGCTGTCCAGCTTTTAAACACAGTTTGAAGAGACTGTCTTTTTCCCATTGGATATTCTTTCCTGCTTTGTCAAAGATTACTTAACCATTTCTGGATTCTCCATTCTGTACCAAAATCTGTGTGTCTGTTTTTGTGCCAGTATCATACTGTTTGCATGACTACAGCTTTGTGATATAGCTTGAAGTTGGAATTATGATTCTCCAGCTTTGCTTTTCTTTTTCAATGTTACTTTGGTTATTCAGGATCTTTTGTGGTCCCATACAAATTTTAGGATGGTTTGTTCTAGCTCTGTGAAGAATGCTGGTGGTATTTTAAGAGGGACTGCTTTAAATGGGTAAATTGCTTTGAGTAATATAGACATTTTAACAATATTTGCTCTTCCAATCCATGAGCATGGACTGTTTTCCATTTCTTTGTATCATCTTCATTTTCTTTCATCAGCGTTCTATAGTTTTCATACTACAGATCTTTCACTTCTTTGGTTAGGTTGATTCTTAGGTATCATATGGTTTTTGGTATAATTGTAAATGGGACTGATTCCTTGATTTCTCTTTTGGCCACTTCATTATTGGTGTATAGAAATGCAATAGATTTCTATACATTGATTTTGTATCCTGTGACTTTACTAAATTTATGTATCGGTTCTAGCAATTTTTAGGTGGAGCTGTTCAGGTTTTCAACATGGAGCATCACATCATCTGCAGATAATGAAGGTTGGACTTCTTCCCTGCTGATCTGGTGCCCTTCTTTTTTTTTTTTTTTTTTTTTTTTTTTTGTTATCTGATTCCTGAGGCTCTGACTTCTAGTACCATGTTAAATAATAATGAAAGCCGCCCATTCTTAAAGATGCAGTTTAATTATCATCTTTCCAATGCATCTGGTAACTCTTCAACTCAAAGTGAGCAGCTCTTCTTGTGATCCCACGGGAACAGATCATTCTTCTATGGCAACATTCATTACATTATGTGATGTATACATATCTACCTCACTTCTCTGTGTGCTACTCAGGTTCTAAGCCAGAGAGCTGAGATATGTACTTTTTTGTCATTTAATGTAAATTCTATTTTCAGTGTATTATATGTATATTCAATGTATATTCAATGTATATCAATGAATATCCATGTCTGTTTTATTTTCAACAGATTATAAACTATTTCACATTTTAATACAACTGAGAGTCATTATATATAGGCATTTGTTTTATTTTTGTTATTCCTGAAGGACATATCTATAGAGATACTTGTTGCTTAAATAGAACACAAATTTTCAGCCATCTCAATGGATCAACGTAGGTTCTCTTTTTTTTTTTTTAATTTTATTAGTATATAATGTATTATTTGCCCCAGGGGTACAGGTCTGTGAATCATCAGGCTTACACATTTCACAGCACTCACTATAGCACATACCCTCCCCAATGTCCATAACCCAGCCACCCTATCCCTACCCCCCAGCAACCCCCAGTTTGTTTTGTAAGATCAAGTATCTCTTATGGTTTGTCTTCCGTAAGCCTGTTACACTATCATTTCTTGCTTTAATTTAATTGTGTACTATACGGTGGCTAACTGAACATAATTTTTTAAAATGCTATTTTATATCTAATCAATTCACTTAAAATTTTATTTTACTTAAAACTAAAGTCGGAACACATCTATATTTGTTAAGATTGTCATAATACAAAAAAATTATAAAAACTGTTAGTTCTTATTTAATCTTAAAAAAGGTGCATCTTTCTGCAAAAAAAAATTCCAACCAAATCCATTCAAAAAATTTTTACTCAATTTATTGTGAGCTAGAACACTAGCAAATTAAACTTATTATAATTCTGTATATAATAAAAGTCAATGATGGCATGGGGGCTTTTTATGAAACAAAATGTTTGCCCTTTAATGCTTAGATTGTTTTTTTTCCTGATTGGATTTTAAAAAAATATATATGAATTTCTTTATTCTATTTGAAATACTGACTTAAGTGACAATGAAACATGTAATACAGTCCTAAAATATATTCATTCATATATCAGGAAAAAAATCTACTGATTAATTTCCATCAAGTGCATAGCACTATACTTTCTTGGAATAAAAATGGTGGGGTGCCTGGGTTGTTAAGTGGGTTAAGCCTCTGGCTTCAGCTCAAGTCATGATCTCAGGGTCCTTGTATCGAGTCCCGCATTGGGCTCTCTGCTCAGTAGGGAGCCTGTTTCCTTCTCTCTCTCTGCCTGCCTCTCTGCCTACTTGTGATCTCTCTCTCTCTGTCAAATAAATAAGTAAAATATTTTAAAAAAAAGTGAAAAACCTTCAAAAAGTTTGGTGAGGTGACAAATAACGTGATTACACCCTAGCCAGGTATATAAGAGGCATAAACTCAAAATCAGTGTTTCTCTATGGGGCAACAAGATGAAATAGCGGATGTTTTATTAGAAATACCTGGGGAAATTTTTATATTATATATTCTTGTATTCATAATGGTGGCATTCAGGGGAAGAGAAACTCCAGTCTATAATACAAACAAACAAACAAAACAAAACCTCGCTAGTTCCTTGGTAATTCTGACTTTTTCTCCACTGGGAATCACTGTGAGAAAGAAAAGATTTTTTTAAGTGCAAGACGTCTACTAATAATTTTATCAAAAACTGGAAATCCCACACTGGTAAATGTCAAGGCAACCCAAACTGTTTGTAGCTAATTCAAGCATAGATCATTTCTATTTCATCATTCTCAGCGACATCAATGGAGTAAAACAAATGAGGTCATTGTTGTGCACTGTAGCTGAAACCAGGTGTCCCTGAAGGCTGGGAAAGGCAAAGGTGGGCACAATGTTCTTGATAAATTATAGAAGATTTCTAAGGCCATGAGCAACATCCCTGGAGCAACTGACATGTCAGAGATTATTTAAATGTCCAGGTCCAAAAATATAGTCTCTACACTATGTGGGGAAGATGAAGCAATTGTTTTGTAACTGACCAAGTAAACTTTCACAAGTATTCACTGACTAGATGCTATTTATTGAAACTATTTGTCCAAAAATTGTAACAGGAATATTAATATTAGTAACAACTAATATTTTAATTTTCATTTTAATTCCAGTCAGTTAATATACAGTGTTATATTAGTTTCATGTGTACAATAGAGTGATTCAGCATTTCCATGCATCACCCGTGCTCATCAGGAGAGGTGTCCTATTAACCCCCATCACCTTTCTACCCCATCCCTCCACAATCCTCCCCTCTGGTAACTATTAGTTTGTTCTCTATAATTAAGAGTCTATTTCTTGATTTGTATCTCTTTCTCTTGTTTTCTTTTTTCTCTTTGTTTGTTTTGTTTCTTAAATTCCACATATGAGTGAAATCATATGGTATCTGTCTTTCCCTGATTGATTTATTTTGTTTAGCATAATACTCTCTAGTGCCATCCCCGTTGTTAAAATGGCAAGAGTTTATTCTTTTTCATGGCTGAGTGGTATCCCATTGTGCATATACATATATATGCATGTATATGGATGAATGGATGTCTATATACCTGAGTGTGTGTGTGTGTGTGTGTGTATAATTTCTTCTCTATCTGTTCATCCACCAATAGACACTTGGGCGGCTTCCAGATTTTGGTTATTGTAAATAATGTTGCTATAAACATTGGGATTTATCCCTTTGAATTTGCACTCATGTATTCTTTGGGTAAATACCCAGTAGCACAATTGCTGGATAATAAGATAGTTCTATTTTTAACTTTTTGAGGAACCCCCATACTGCTTTCCAGAGTGGCTACACCAGTTTGCATTCCCACCAACAATGCACAAGTGTTCCCACATCCTCGCCAATACCTGTTGTTGATTATAACCACTCTGACAGGTGTAAGTTCATACCTTATTGTGGTTTTGATTTCCATTTCCCTGATGGTAAGTGATATTGAGCAATTTTCATGTGTCTCTTGGACATCTGCATGTGTTCTTTGCAGAAATATCTTTTCATGTCTTCTGCCCGTCATTAAATTGCATTATTTGTTTTTTGAGTACTGAGTTTTATACATTCTTTACATATTTCTGATGCCAACCCTTTATCAGATATGTCATTTGCAAATATCTTCTCCCATTTCAAAGGCTGATTTTTGTGTTAATTGTTTCCTTCCCTGTGCAAAAGCTTTTTATTTTTATCTTGTCTCAATAGTTTATTCTTGCTTTTGTTTCCCTCGCCTCAGGAGACATATCAAGAAAAATGTTACAGTTGATGTCAAAGAGGTTGCTGCCTCTGTTTTCTCCAAGGATTTTTATGTGGTTTCAGGTCTCACATTTAGGTCTTTAATCCATTTTGATTTTATTTTGTGCATAGTATACAAGATAGTGGTCCAGTTTTCCAAACACCTTTTGTTGAAGAGACTATCCTCTTCCCATTGGATATTCTTTCCTGCTTTGCCAAAGATTAATTGGCCATATACTTACGGGTTCATTTCTGGGTTTTCAATTCTGTTCCATTGATCTATGTGTCTATTTTTTGTGCCAGTACCATGCTGTTTACATGCAGTTCACAGATTTGTAACATAACTTGAGATCTGGAATTGTGATGCCTCCAGCTTTACCTTTTTTTTTTTTTTTTAATTTCTTTGGCTATTTGGGGTCTTTTGCAGCTCCATACAAATTTTAGGGTTGTTTGTTCTAATTCTGTGTCAAATACTGGTGGTATCTTAATAAGGACTGCATTAAATGTGCAGATTTCTTTGGGTAGTATAGACATTTTTAACATCATTTATTCTTCTAATCCATGGAATATTTTTCCATTTCTTTGCATCATCTTCAATTTCTGTAATCAGTATTTTATAGTTTTCAGAATATAGGTCTTTCACCTCTTTGGTTAGATTTATTCCTAAGTATCTTACTGTTTGTGGTACAATTATAAATGCTATTTTTACCCTAATTTCTCTTTCTGTAGCTTCATTATTGATGCATAAAAATACAACAGATTTCTGTACATTGATTTTGTATCCTGTGACTTCACTGAATTCCTGTATCAGTTCTAGCAGTTTTCTGGTGGAGTCTTTGGGTGTTCTATAGAGAGTATTACATCATCTGCAAAGAGTGAAAGCTTTACCACTTCTTTGTTGATTTGGATGCCTTTTATTTCTTTTTGTTTTCTGATTACTATGGCTAGGACTTCCAGAATGATGTTAAATAGAAGTGGTGAGAGTGGACATCTGTGTTTTGCTCCTGACTTTAAGGAAATAGGTCTCAAGGATTTTTCCCATTGGGGATGATGTTAGCTACGGGTTTTTCAATATGGACTTTATTATATTGGGGAATATTCCCTCTATCCTTACCTTGTAGAGGATTTTGATCATAAATGGATGTTGTACTTTGTCAAATGCTTTTTCTGTGTCTATTGAAATGACCAGATGGTTCTTATCCTTTCTCTTATTGATGTGATGTATCACCTTGATTGATTTGCAAATATTGAACTATCCTTGGAACCCAGGAATAAATTCCACTTGATCATAGTGAATTTTTTTTTACTGTACTGTTGGATTCTGTTTGCTAATATTTTATTGAGAATTTTTTGCACCTATGTTCATCAGGGATATTGGACTGTAGTTCTTTTTTTCAGTGGAATCTTTGTCTGGTTTTGGTATCAGGATAATGGCCTGATAGAATGAATTTGGAAGTTTTCCTTCCTCTTCTTTATTTTGGAATAGTTTGAGAAGAATAGATATTTAAATACCTCTTCTTTAAATGTTTGGTAGAATTTGCCTGTGAAGCCATCTGGTCCTAGACTTTTGTTTCTTAGGAGTTTTTTGAGTATTGATTCAATTTTTTTGCTGGTTATTGATCTGTTCCAATTTTCTATTTCTTCCTCTTTCAGTTTTGATAGTTTGCATGTTTCTAGGAATTTATTCATTTGTTCTACGTTGTACATTTATTGGCTTATATTTTCCATAACATTCTCTTACAGTTATTTATATTTCTATGGTGTTAAATGTTATTTCTCCTCTCTCATTTGTGATTTTTTTTATTTGAATCCTTTCTCTATTTTTCTTGATAAGTCTGTCTAAAGGCTTATCAATTTTTTTAAAAAAGATTTTGTTTATTTATTTGACAAAGAGAGAGAGCATGAGCAGGGATGGGGGGTGGGGAGAGAAGCAGGCTCTCCACCGAGCGGGGAGCTCAATGCAAGGCTTGATTCCAGGAGCCTGGGATCACGACCTGAGCCAAAGGCATAGGTGAAACCAACAGAACCAGCTCCTGGTTTTAAGGATCTGTTCTTGTTTTATTTTTTTGTTTGTTTGTTTTCAAATTTTGTTTCTATATCATTTATTTCTGTTCTAATCTTTATTATTTCCTTCATGTTGCTCGTTTGAAGTTTTGTTTGTTGTTCTTTCTCTAGCTCATGTAGGTATAAGACTAGGTTGTTTGAGATTTTTCTTGCTTCTTGAGGTAGGCCTATATTGCTATAAATCTCCCTCTTAAAGTATCTTTTGCTACATCCCAAAGGTTTTAGACTAGTGTGTTTACACTTTCATTTGTTTCCATGTACTTTTTAAAATTTCTTCTTTATATTCCTGGTTGACCCATTCATTGTTTATTAACATGTTACTTAGCCTCCATATATTACTAGTCTTTCCAGATTTTTTCATGTGGTTGACTTCTAGCTTCATAGTGTTGTGGTCAGGAAAGTTGCATGGTACGACTTTGATTTTCTTCAGTTTGAGGCTGGTTTTGTCAGCTAATATGTGATCTATTCTGGAGAATGTTCTATGTATGCTTCAAAAGAATGTGCAACCTGTTTTAGGATGTAATATTCTGAATATATCCGTTAAATCCATATGTTCCAGTGTGTTATTCAAAGCCACATTTTCCTTATTGACTTTCTGCTTAGGTGATTTTTCCATTGATGTAAATGGGGTATTAATGCTCCTTACTATTATTGTATTATCATTGATTAGTTCCTTTATGTTTGTTATTAACTGCTTTTTGTACTTGGGTGTTAGACTGGGTGTATAAATATTTACAATTATTGAATCTTCTAGTTGAATTGTCCCCTTTATAATTACATAGTATCCTTCCTTGTCCCTTGTTACAGTCTTAAAATCTATTTTGTCCAACATGAGTATATCTACTCCAGCTTTCTTTTGACATCCATTTGCATGACAGATGTTTCTCTATCCTGTCATTTTCAATTGGCAGGTGTGTTTAGCTTTAAAATGAGTCTTGTAGGCAGCATATCGATGGATCTGGGGTTTGGTTTTTGGGTTATTTTTTGTTTGTTTCTTTTTTAAGATTTTTATTTATTCATGGACAGAGAGAGATCACAAGTAGGCGGAGAGGCAGGCAGAGAGAAGGGGCGGGGGAAGCAGGCTCCCTGCTGAGCAGAGAGCCCGACAAGGGACTTGATCCCAGGACCCTGAGATCATGACCTGAGCCGAAGGCAGAGGCTTTAGCCCACTGAGCCACCCAGGCGTCCCGGGTCTGGTTTTTCTATCCATTGTGTTACCCTATGTCTTTTGACATAGTACATTGTACAACTGATATTGTACAAATGTACAAAGGTACATTTAGTCCACTTACATTCAAATTAACTATTGATAGCTTTGTATTTATTTCCATTTTATCACTGGTTTTGTGTTTGTTTCTGAAGATTTCTCTGATCCCTTCTTGTCTTTCTGTCTTCCATTTTGGTAACAGCTAATATTTTTAATAGTAATATATTTCAGACACTACAGTAAGCATTTTAGCTGGTCAATTATTCTACAGTAATTCTCACAGTAACTTTATCCACTAAACACCAGTATTAATTTCTATTATAAAGGTAAGGCGACTGAGGTACTTCTAAGTACACAGTTGTTGGGGTGCCTGGGTGGCTTAGTGGGTTAAAGCCTCTGCCTTCAGCTTGGGTCATGATCTCCAGGTCCTGGGATCAAGCCCCGCATCGGGCTCTCTGCTCAGTGACGAACCTGCTTCCTCCTCTCTCCCTCTCTGCCTGCCTCTCTGCCTACTTGTGATCTCTGTCTGTCAAATAAATAAATAAATAAATAAATCTATCTTTAACTAAATAAATAAATTACACAGTAGTTAGGTAACAGAGCCAGGTCTGGCTGACACTAGACAACAAAGCTCTTTATCATTGAGTTATACTGACATGATAGGATAAATCATTATGAACATCTCTTCTCCGAAGAACAGAATACTGCCTAGCATGAAAACTACACTAAAAGTGTAGATTCCCTTTATAAGGACTCTGTGGTTGCCAGAGTACCACAATCCTTCAGTGGCACTCTCCATGGAAATTAAGAGCACACCACCATCTTGATGAGATTGAAATGGCAGTCTGTCATTTATTAGGTTAGTGATGATGCTCTGATAACCAAAACCAAAACCAAAACAAAAACAAACAAAAGAAAAACCCACCACTTTAGTCATAGAATATCACAAAGAATAAAATTACCAATACCTATAATCTCCTAATCAAAGAATCAAAGGTTTGATTTTTCTTTCTGCTACTTCGTTCTGTGACAGTTTTTTTTTTTTTTTGTAATTTCAATGGTCTTCCAACTGTTCATTATTAAATTGGGTTTAACAACACAAATCTACCACAGAAGGGTGTTGTAATGGATGAGCAATGCAAATGCTAGTAGGGTGCTTGAAAACAGAAGTGCTACTTTCAGTGTGTTGTCATAGTGTTGTCCCCATGACCACAGGAAAGGCAGACCTGTCACTACTGTCCATGTCAGCAAAGAATTAAGTGCTTCAAGTTGAAAGAATGGTTTCAACCTCCTCCAGCATCACCAAAATTTAATGTTCTTGCTTGCTTTTTCTCTGACACAAGACATAGTAAAGCCAAATAAATATTTTAAATCACACACAAACACAAAACTTAAAATTAGTGAAGCTGTATTCCAGTACTGAGCCATGCTTACTATTTATAAAAAGAAAAGATACATACTTCAAATATTTGAATAAATGATAAGTGATCATTACATGTTGCATTTCAATGATTACCTAACTTGCAAAATTTTTATGCAGAATGCATATATAAAAACATTAATATGAAGAGATGAATGTTTATTTGCATAATTTACTGAATTTACATTAAGTACTACTAAATGTTCTTTAATTCTCCTCGTTTTTTTAGCTATTTTTTAAATTAACATTAACCTGATTTCGCAGTGCAGACTGCATTCCTAATACACTATGACATTTAACTACTAATGATTTTATGAAGCCAAGCATTTAAATTAATGTACTAATCACTATAAGCTAAAAAGATACCGCAATATATGTTTTAAAATTGTATTCTCTATTGATTCAACAAGCAAATTACAGTATTTGAACAATGACACTGCAAGTATTTAATTTTGATAAAATATAAATGGAATAGATATAGTTACAGTTTTATTCAATTTGATACCAGCACAAAAATTTTTAATCCAAATGGATGATTCTGTTGACTAAAACAAAAAAGTACTGAGCTTCTACTTCCAAAAGAGCAATTATGTTTTCAAAGTAGAGATAATTGTATCATATTCATTTATATTTACCAAACATAAATAATGTTTCCTTAAATACATTTGGCTGATGAAACAATTTTCTGGGAATCAGAGACATTTTATTTCATCTGGCTATATTTTAAATACACAAATGAATGGTCATTAATGTTCTACATATTGATATATTCCTTCAGCTGATGGAATATGATTGCTATTTTCTCTTCTGTGCACATTTGGAAATACAAACAGCTTTGTTACATATAATGGCACGTCACTGGACTTTCTCTTTGACAAAGATTCTGACCAAACAAATGAACATTCAAGCAGCTAGAAATGTTGGTGTGAATTCTTCAAGACTTTAATAAAAACTCTTTATTTGCTTTTTAAGAGTAAATCTAGTAGAGATAAATGTTTCAGAGTTTCATGTTTTCACCTAGTGGTTGGTCCTTGAACTTGCCAACTCCTGAGTTAATGTGAACCTTACCAGCCCTGGACTGATGGCACCACAGTCAGTGTCTCCGAGGATCTATCTAAGCTGTGACTTTATAGAGCTGTTAGATATGCTAGGTTAAATACTAACAATTTTAGATTAAGAAGTTGTTATATGGCCACAAAATCCTCTTGAATGACCTGCCAGTGATGTAAAGGAATTAATGATTCTTCTATTCAAATCTCCTCCCATATATAGAATAATATGACATACTCAGGTCTACCAGAATATAAAATACTTTTAAAAAAACATTTTTAAAGAAAAACAAAGGCCTAGGGGCCTGCAGTGTAGACTGAATTCTATTTTGAGTTTGCGCTAATAAATAGATTACTTTTGCAGATACAAAGAGTAAAAAGACATAGCCTTGCTGGAAACTAACAGTGACTGTGAAAGTAAGCTTGCAGGATCAAAAATGTCATGTGCTCCCGAGGCAGAATCTTTCTAAATCAACTTCATCTTAAGGCTTGGTCAGGTCTGTTCCAAGCAGAGACACTGCTGAATACTCAGCCCAGTTGAGCAGGGTCCAAAGGGCTTAGAACTAGAGCAAGGAAGATAAAATAAACAAGAAACCATACAGATCATCCATGGTATAAACACCTGAAGAAAGGCAATGTGAATCCACATATGGAGGGGACAGAAATACTGATGAACTAAGGTGGTCTGAGACAAGAGATTGTAGCCAAGCAGTAAAGATAAAGCATAGTCATACTGGAGTTCCTCGAGATGGAAGAGAAATGTGGGAATCCTAAGAAACTGTTTTCATGAACCAACCTCTGTGTATAATGGTATCAGGTGGCTTACAATTCCCGAGAGAGAGAAAAGTGTCATCTTTTTTTTTTTTTTAAGATTTTATTTATTTATTTGACAGAGATCACAAGTAGGCAGAGAGGCAGGCAGAAAGAGAGAGAGAAGGAAGCAGGCCCCCTGCTGAGCAGAGAGCCCGATGTGGGGCTCCATCCCAGGACCCTGGGACCATGACTTGAGCCGAAGGCAGAGGCTTTAACCCACTGAGCCATACAGGTGCCCCGAAAAGTGTCATCTTTTGAGCCATTAATTTTTCACATTTAGTAGTGCATATGTATTAGCACTAATATTGAGGGTGATCCCAAATGTTTGAGTTAGACGAGGACAGGCATTAAGCTGTGTAAAGTTCCAAGGACCCCTGCCCCATAAAACCTTTCAAACCCCAGTTTCAACGAGTTCTTGTTGGGAGACTCCTGATCAATCTGCAAATAAAATGCAAAATATACATTCCTGAAGAAAACATCATGTTTTCTGAAGTCACGCATCAAAAAAAAGGGTTATGGGATCATAGGTTATATCAGACCTGTCAAACCTTGTTTTACTATAGACCTGTCACTTGTTTTACTATACTTTGCTTCTGTTATTTCTGGTGTAAAATCTTAACGAGTTGGAAAAAAAGTGTGTATGAACAAATGTAAATGCACATTATATTGACATCATTCCTGAATTAACCAATCGGGTATCAGCTAATCCAATACGCTGAGTCTGTTAGGAAAGTTAGGTAATGGGGGGAGCGGAGTGTTGAATTTGAATCTAAAGTTCAAAGGCATGTAGAAGAGAAGAAGCCCTGGTGGCCTTTGAGCTGGTGGGAGCCTCAGTCCAATTCTAAAACCACAAGATGCCTGGAGATCCAAAATCTAAAACTCTAGGTATAAACAGCTACTTTGGAAACTTTAACCTACCAACTCCTTACTAGGATTTAAAAATACAATGTATCTTAAATCATCCTGTGAACTGGTGAGAAAATTTTAACCTGATTTGTCAGTAAGATATATATTAGCACAAGTGCAAAATTACCACGCTCTCGGAAACAGACAGCAGTTGTTGCATTAGAGTGAAAAATGTTTTCTTTATAATTCTTAGAATCATAATCACAATTCTTTAAAGAAAGGATAATATACTTTAATTGTGAATCCTACAAAGGAAAAATATATCATCATTTCTGTGAATAAGCCTTTTTACTTTTTTTGAATCCAGGTTGAGCTGACCAACCTAGAGTATTTCAAAGAATTTTATTCTGTTCTTAGCCTAGCAATATTGACCAGCAAGAGTGTGCCCAGATGGGAACAGCTGGGAATGTAGAAGCCCTTAAAGTATGCCATAAGAGGAATAGTCGAAAAGGTGGAGTATATTCTTCTTGAAAAAAGACAAGTTTAGAAATCTTGATATTTTAGAGGGCCAGTCTATAACAGTGCGAAGACCTTCCAGTTGGTACTGAGAAGGCAGAACTAAGACAGTGAATGAAATGAGTGACAACAAGGACTTACTCTTGATTAGAAACATCTGATACCAAAGTATCCAGTATTTTTTATTTTACCACCACTGAAGCTATCCAAATTGAAAAATCAATGTATCAGGGATGCTACAAAATGTATTTCAAGATTGAGTGAAATCTGGACTAGATGATCTTTATTTTTTTTAAGATTTTATTTATTTATTTGACAGATCACAAGCAGGCAGAGAGGCAGGCAGAGAGAGAGGGGGAAGCAGGCTCCCGGCTGAGCAGAGAACCCGACACGGGGCTTAATCTAAGAACCCTGGGATCATGACCTGAGTCAAAGTCAGAGGTTTAACCCACTAAGACACCCAGGCGCCTCTGGACTAGATGATCTTGAAACCACACTCTTTGATGTTCTAAACTTTTTCTACTAACCAATGGAGAGTGACATAGACACTGTGATGATCCTTCCCCCTGGTTCTTTTGGTTATATGAATATTTCTGAAATTTGGCTGTACATCAAAATCAAAAGCTTTTGAGAAGTGCAAATACATGTTCCATTTCAAGCCCTTTGAATAGCATCTCTGGTGAACCAGGGCCAGAAATCTGTATTTTCAAAAGCAACAGGCAATTGTGCTGCATCCGATTGCTGTTCAAAGCCCAGGGCTCCTCTGGGCTAGACAATGGAATCCATCCTTTAATTGGCTGGGTAGCTTTTCAAAATTGTGCTTTTTAGTGACTAGCGTGCCACTTTAACTCAACAGCCAATTCTCTTATGGAGAGGTATATTTGTGAAAGGACAGCCAAACAGTAGTACTACAACTACTAATAATAGTAATAATTGCTATAGAACAGGCACTGTGCTCAGCACTTCGTATGCCTGGTCTAATTTTATTAGTACGAGCCTATAAGGTCAACTTCTAAATACTGTTTTTGTTACTTTGCTGAGAGATGTAGTGCTGAGACACTTTGTTCCCTAAAATCACAGGCTCAGAAACTTAGCTATTTGAAATCAGATCAGTTAAAATGGGACAGTCCACTCCTGCCTGGAGGATTCAAGTCACTTTGACACTGAGAGGCAGCCTCAATTTTCAGCCCAGGTGCAAAACTTCAGATAAGGGTTTTTCAGACATAATGTTCAGCATTTATCTCAACTTTGTAGTTTCCAAGGAAACAATCCAGAGTCCCCTTCTCAATGCAAGTCTGATATTAACTCTTTTATATTACAGCCTTGCTCTTTTTTGGCATTATCAAAATTCTGCTCTATATAAATAGTGTCTAAACTCTAGTCTCTCCTCAGACTTATTTTTAACCCTGTATTTTCCCCTGCTTGATGAGATGTCCCTTGTCTCCTCTGTTGTACAACCTCTATTGTTGCAACAGGTTGATAACCCGAACTTTATTGGTGTGTAGGTATATCCTTAGGATCCTTTATCTGATGGGCTTTATCAGTAGCTATTATAATCTTTAATTTAAAGATGAGTAGAAAAAAATAAAAAATTAAAAAAAAAAAAAGATGAGTAGAATAAGGTTCAGAAAAAACTTACACAGGATTCCATAGTAAGTGACAGAACTAGGATTCCAACCCAGGTCTATCTAGTTTCAAACTCTTCATGCTCTTATGCAATGCACATAAAATCAGAGAATGTTGGAACTGAAGGAAGCTAAGGCATGCCATCCTGCTAACTTTAAACAAAGAATTAGGACTGGAATCCTGGTATCTTGACCTTCCAACCTTCATCACATGGGTAGTTTTGTTTTTATTTATGTCAACCGGGAATTTTTCAGGCTTTCTTGTTTGTTTGCACCTTGTGTGGACCCAGTATTTTCATAGGGCTTTTGGGACACTTTGAACCGTCACTAAGACTCTAACACTTGTAACTTCAGGCAATACCCAGAACTCCACATAGTTCCTCTTTATGACAGATGAGAGTTTAACCAAAGCAAACTAATGCTTTTCAAGTTCCCATAGGGGCTGAAATGTAATGCATCAACCTCCTAGATACCTCTAATATACTAATTTCCTGCAATAAGTGAATTATGTGAAATTGTCATCCATTTCTTCCTTTTCCACCCCGGCCCAAAATCAGAGTACAAGGCTGACTGCCTACCCTGCTTAAATCTCGAATCAACCTTGAGTCACAGTTATCTAAGGATAATTACCCAAATCTTGGCATTTTGAAGTTGTGTAAGGCACAATATTCGTAGTCACGGGGCATCTGGGTGGGTCAGTCGGTTAAGCACCTGACTTTGACTCAGGTCCTGATCTCATAGTGCCCTGTGTCAGGCACTATGCTCAGCAGAGAGTCTACTTCCCCCTCTCCTTCTGCACACACACTCTCTCTCTCTTTAAAAAAGCAGAACCTCAGGCCTACCTCCCCAATTCTGAAGCAAAATCCCCATTTCAACAAGACCCCCAAGTGATTCATATGCACCTTAATGTTTAAGTACCACTGTCTTAGAATATTCCCAAGCACATTTGATGCGATTTTGTGAAATCTAGAGGTCAGTCTTGTCTCTGAATCTAATAATTCACAAAGTTCTATACCAAAGGTCCCCATTCTCTTTCTCCTAATTCTTACTAGGGCACCAATATCCTGCTTTCCCAGCTGTCATTTTCCCTCTCACCCTTCTTCCCAACATTTACTATATCTTTTCTGAGTGATCTTCCTCAATCAAAGGAGTCTGGTATCATTTCCTTTCTGCAATTCTTGAAAAACTAGTAAATAATGAGATCTAATCTCCTAGGAGAACCACAAGCATCTGCTGGTTCTTGCTCTAAAAGTTTATCTCCACCCTCCTCCACCCCACCACTCACTCTACACTGCCCTCACTCCAAGCTATTTAGAGTTCCCTAAATAAGATGTGACCTCGGTGGTACATTTTCACATTTTCCCTTCCAGAGCAGGATGGTCTTTCCTTCCTGATCTACTTAGGAAATTCTACTGAATCCACCTAAATGCACAGTCCCCTGAAGCCTGTTCTATTACACCCAAGCAGAATTAATTTCTAACCAGTGTCAGTTTCATTGCATTTTGTACACACTACATATCAAATCATATTGAAATAATTTTTAGAGATGTATTTCTTCTTTATTCTTCTTAGAACCCAACCAGAACAGGTGATCTTGAATGACAGTGGATTTTATATATTCTTGGTCTCCAGCATTCCGTGTCTACCATATGGAGGATGATCAATGAACGCCTATTGAATGCGTAAATGATTCACAGTGAAATAAACCTTGTTCCTCAAATAATTTTAAATGTAATTTTGTAGAAAAATATTGAGTAACTTGTGTGTATTTTGATAGATATTAAAAATATATTACTAAAAGCAAAAATACATGAGAGGAAACTTATTTTTTATTACTGACAAATTTATTAATTACTCTTGGAAGAAAAAGTTATTAATGAGGTTCACGTGAATGATGTACCACCATTACGGGGTTATAGTTATAGTTATGAGCTGTTCCCCAAATTCGATGCCGTCTTGAAAACCTTATGAACTGCAGTAAGAGGTAGATTACAGCCTAAGCACGCACACTTGAATGTTAAGAGAACTTTTATTTTTGTTTGTTTGTTTCAAATACTGTTGAAGGGGCAGAGAGGGAAAACATAAAACTTTCAACCTGAAGTACAAAATATTAGAATTATCCAAGCTTAAATGGAAGACATACAACCTAGGCAAGCATTCAAAAATAAGGAACAGACCAACATCACCAGGGGAGCCCTTGCAAACCAAACTCAGATCCTACTTAAGTGTAGGACACTCAAAATCTCGATCAAGTTCACTGAAAGTGACAGAGAAAAATAGCAAAAGGAAAGAGAGAAAGGGAAAGGGGATGAGAATGAAGAAAGGAAGATGAAAGCCCCATGAAAATACTGGGTCCACTCAAGGTGCAAGAAAAGGAGGAGTGAGAAAGAAAGAGAGGGAGACTGCAACACAAGAACAATCCTCTTCCAATAATGGCCACTATCTCAACACTCGTCATGTGGATCACATGCTTGCTCATCTTTCTGTGGAGACCTGACAAGAAGCCTCTTCGCTAGAATTAAGTTTGGGGCTGTATACTTTACCACTCAGATTACATGTAAATATTAGAATTCAAACTACTCCTCGCTGACATGTGCATAAAATTTTGAAAACCATTTTCTTAATGATGCAAGGTCCTTCAGAAGCTCCAGTATTTCTATGTGTCTCCTTCTCAAGAAAAAAAATGCTGTTTTCATATAATGTCCATTTTCTTTCATAGTCCCTTTACACTCAGTAGCCCGATATTACAATGTGGGTAAACACCATGATTTTATTTTATTAATCAAAAGAGAGGTCAAGATGTAAAATACTATGAAAAAGATGACAACAGAAGGGTCTTAGTACAAATATCTCTAAGATTTGAAGCCCAGAACAAAATTTCTTATGTCTTAAATTTTATCTTGTTAAAGGACCCATAAAAAAATGACAATCCAGGGGCGCCTGGGTGGCTCAGTGGGTTAAGCCGCTGCCTTCGGCTCGGGTCATGATCTCAGGGTCCTGGGATCGAGTCCCGCATCGGGCTCTCTGCTCAGCAGGGAGCCTCCTTCCTCCTTCTCTCTACCTGCCTCTCTGCCTACTTGTGATCTCTCTCTATCAAATAAATAAATAAATCTTAAAAAAAATGACAGTCCATTTCCCTAAGGGCATTAAAAATTAAGAAATTAAGAAGTGTTTTAGCTCAAGCACTATTTTTGTCCAGTGGCGGTTTTCCTGACCATTTCATCACGTGGGACTGACCCTCCCTTCCTTTTACTCCACTGTATCTCTACTTACAAGATTACTGTTCAACTCAAATGTGCAGATTGATAAATTACTCCAAAGATGAGGTTATATCATACTAATCTTGCATTGGTCAGTTCCGCCCAGTTCTTGGCCCAAAGAATGCACTCAATAAATGTCTCATACATCAGTGCCTTTAAAAGCCAATGAGACCTGGGTGGCTCAGTGGGTTAAGCCGCTGCCTTCGGCTCAGGTCATGATCTCAGGGTCCTGGGATCGAGTCCCGCATCAGGCTCTCTGCTCAGCAGGGAGCCTGCTTCCTCCTCTCTCTCTCTGCCTGCCTCTCTGCCTACTTGTGATCTCTCTCTGTCGAATAAATAAATAAAATCTTTAAAAAAAAATAAAAAAAAATAAAAGCCAATGAGAGTAATAACATACTTCTCTTTATGTTTTTCTAGCGGCAGAAATTAATATATAGTTAAGCTAGAAAATGCATAGAGAAGAAAATTACAAAGCAGAAAAGTAGCATCTTTTTAATGTCAGTAACCAGAGACAACCTTCGTCAACACTATTTTCCCTTCCTCACCTATTGTCAAGTTCCTACCTTATGTATGTCAGTTAGCCCCTTTCAGATGAGCATTCACAAAGGGAGCTGCTTCGAATGTATTACTTACATCCTACTGCTTTTAAGGTTAATAGTTCTTAATTGTATTGAGACAAAAAAGGAAAAGGAATGAGGTAATGAGTTTGTACAGCTTCATCTATGTGGTGGTTGTTTTAATGACCTTCCCTTCTCTGTTTTTCTGACCCCCTTTTCTAAAACCGCAAAACTCACAACACTTTCAGTGACCAAGCATGCCTGACTTGTTTCAAGTCCAGATCTTTAGACATTTATGTTTATGTTTGTCTGCCCAGAGCTTTCAAATCAGAAAACAACCTTGCCCATACATACTGATGAGGGGACGATGCTGACAAATAATTTAGCTAATGCTGTTAGCTAAGAATAGCTCTGCAGAACTCCTGTTCTCATGTGAATTTGTTAGAGGGCCAGCGACAAACTCAATCTTCTTTCATACTCTGATGTTTGGGGTTATTTACTACCACCCGATTTTTGATTCCTGCTAAACATACACTTCAAATTTCATGACAGATATAAGCTCCATGAGACAACTTATAACAACTTTTCAGAAAATTGCACATTTGAGGATCCAATTTCATTCTTTCGTGCTACCACTGAAATCAGCCTTCTTTCTGATCACCAGGCAATTTTTCAACCTCTTTGAGATTTCTCTTCCTAAACAATTTCTTCTGGAAAAGCTTTTGGCAATAATTTAATGCTTTAGTCAGCCCTGATGATTTAGGTGAGTTTTAAAAATCTGAAAATAGATCCCAGTGAAAAGCAGCAGGGACTGAACTTACCTGAGAGTCGGTGTCTCCCTGATGAGAGCCTTGTTCTGTCACACTTAAATGGAAACTCAGTAAATAAAGACATGTTATTTTCCTTTTTTGTGCTTAGCTATAAGAATTCATTTACCAAGGACATGCCAGTGACAAAACTTCATTGCTTTCTCTAAGTAGTATCAATTAGTTTTTTAAAAGACAAAATTTGACATCAGCATTTGTTCTAATATTGTGTGTGTGCATGCATGTGTGTGTGCACACGCATGTGTGCATAATAGTCAAGAACATACTTAGTATGTGACCGTTGGGGTTCAAGTGTTGGCCTTGCCATTTATTAGCTGTGTGACCTCGGCTAGCTTATTTAACATCTTGGTGCCTCAGTTCCTCATCTATAAACTAATCTTAGTAACAAAACCAACCTCATAATATTTTTGTGAGAATTAAATAAGTTTGTACAAGTGAAGTTCTTAGAACATTGCCAGGCAGGCAGACTTCCACAGACATCTCCTCAAGGCTGCCTGTAGGATGGGCATGTTGTAGAATATTTCTAGAATACTGTTAGCCGTGAGTCCCTATAAAACAACCATATTATAATCAAAAAATATTTTGCCTTTTTAAAACTTTTTAAAGCCTCTATATTGATAGTTCACAAAGTTTGATGATCTTTACTACTTATCACTAATAATTTTTATATCTATTTATTTCTTCCAACAAAGATGGAGAAAAGATATATAAATATCTTTTGCACTAGAATAAAGCTTCTTGTTTACCCGGTCCTATAGTAAGTGTTTCATATGTAGAATTTTATTTTATTCTCACAAATTCCTAAGGAGTCAGATTCTCTTATTACCACCAATTTACACACAGGGAAATCAAGGCTCTGGGAGACCACAGAGATCACTAGAAGTGTCAGAGCAGAGAATGAGGAGATGTCTGTGTGACTACAGGGATAGACGCTGAGTTCTTAAGAATGGCACTTAATTATGGAAGGGGCTACATGGAAATTCAGTTTAATATCCTCATTTCCCAGTTGAAGAACCTAGAGCAAGACAGGGACTAAGCTCATGTAAAATCTAGGTCTCTTGCTTTAGTCTGAGGGTCTCTCTGTCACACCACACTGCATTCTCCTTTCCTTTAGTCTAATCCTGGATTTATATTTTCCTACTTACTCAGTGTTGAGCAGAAAGTCAGGGGAAAAAACATTTTTGCCCTGAATATATTCCTCCCCCACACATCCATTTTTTCCCCTTTGAAGTAGCAACAACAGCTGCCAACCAAGGATCCCCCGGGGCTTAGAGAGCATCAGTCGGCTTCACAGATGAAGGCAAAGATGAAAAGACGGAAATCCCTCCTTTAAAGAACTTTGCTAATGTTTTTCACTCTAAATTCACTCTTTCATTAGTGAACACTTTTAAGACAACCTTGAAACCTCAAGGCAAGAGTAGCAAAGCACTAAATTCTGGGAGCTGCAAGTGGTCCCTAACTGATTGCCAAGAGCCAAATGAAGGGGAGTTGAGTGAATGGACACTAAGGTCCCCAGCTTCTCTAAATCATTTTGTTTAAACTCATCCTTTCCATAGCCTACAGTCTCTTCCACCTCCCCTACATTGTTAGAGACAAACTTCATTAACCAAAGGCAATATTTATTTAGTGTTCCAGTGGTTTGAGCCCTTTATCAAGAGAAGACATCACAAGAGTTAGAAACAATATTTCCCGGTTTAGACCAAAAGTATTTGCATTCTAAATCTAAAATCTGGACAGAAAAAGCCTTCTTATATACATAAAAAGACACATGCAAAATGCCATATTTTATACTGATTCATTTTACAAAAAGTAAGCTCTATTGTAATTCCACACTGAAAATTATCTCCTTTTAAAACAAAGGGCAAATTATGAAGAAAACAGTAACATATTTATTTAGTCATCTGTTTAATAAATATTTATTGAGCATTTACTATATTCTAGTTCTTACTATATTCTATATTTAGGCACTCACCTAAACGTTCACTTCCACGAACAAAATGGGCAACAATCCTGCCTTCGTGAAGCTTCATTTCTAGTGGGAAAAAAACAATAATAATAAACAGGATGAATAAATAAAATATATTGAGATGCTAACTTGTGATAAATTCTAAGGGAAAAAAAGTATCAAAAGACATTAGAAGTAAGCAGTCGAAAGGAAAAGAAATCTGAGATGGTATGGTCAGCAAAACCCTGATGAAAAGGTAATTTTTGAAATAAAACAAAAAGGATTTGAGAGATTAAAATTCCACCAGAGAAGAACAAGTCCAAAGTTCCTGAGTTGGAAGATTATCTTGTATCTCTGAGAAAAATATCCAGGAGAGTATAGTAGCTCCAGTGCAGTGAAAAAAAGGGAAGAGTTCTAAGAAATGAGATCAGAAGAATAAAAGGAAATGAGATTATGTAGAACCTTACAGCTCATACTAAACATTTTGACTTTTACCATGAGCAAGATAGGAATCTATCCAAGAGTTTTAAGCACAGAGATAACATCTGACATAGTTTACTAAAATCCGGTTCAGGGAGTTAAAAATGGACTGAAGTAGTACAGGGTCAACAACTGGTGGGTTTTAGAATAAACTAAATGAGAGATGATGGTGACTTGGAGCTGCATGGTAGCAGTGTGGTATGGTGTAAAACACTGGATATATTTGTCAAAGTAGAGACTAGAAGACATGTTCATGGAATTGAAAAGGAATGTAGAAAAAAAAATGTTAAGTTTGAAACTTAACTTTCTGACCTGTCCAACTAAATCATGGATTGGAAATGGGAAGACTAGAGGAATGTCTGCGTATATGTTTGTTTTTTTTCTTTTCTTCCTTTCTTTTCTTTTTTTTTCTTTTCTTTTTTTTTTTAGTTTTGTTTTGTCTGCTAGAGATGGGAAAGGAGCTCATTTTTTAACATGTTTAATTTAAGATGTCTATTAAACATCCCAGTGGAGATGTCAAGTAGATAATTGGATATACAGGTCTGAATTGATAGGAGAGGTCTGGTAGGAAGAAATGAATTTGGGAGTCATTAGCATATAGATGAGGAAGATTCAACAAAGAGACTTAGACAGAGAGGTCAGAAAGTAGAAGGAAAACTAGGTGAGTGAGTGTGATATCCTTGAAGCCAAGCAGAAGAAATTACTCCAAGGAGGAGAAAGTAAAAGTATAATGAATGCTGCTCCTAGGTCAAGGAAGTTGAGGTCTGAGACTTGACTGCAAGATGTGGGATCATTTAGCAATGTGGGATCATTGGTAGCCTTGATAAAAGTAGTACCGGCAGAGTAGAGAAGTGTGGACAAAAACCTGATTAGAAAGAAAGAAACTAAAGATGATGAGTATAAACAACTCTTTCAAGAAAGTATACTCTAAAGACATGAGAAATAGGGAAATAAATGGGTAGAAAGTAGGATCAAGAAAACACTGTTTGTATGTAAAATAAGAGATATAAGGGAGTGATCCATTAAAGAGGGAAATTTCTTGATGCCAGAAAGAATTAAGACAGTGGTCTTTGAGTGGGTCAGATGAATGTGATCTAGGGCAGGCTACTCAAAGGGTGGTCCAAAAATGGCTGGGAGACTGCCAGAAGTGCAAATTATTTGACCTTATGCTAGAGCCAATAAATAAGACTCTTAAGGGTGGGACCTAAAGATCTGGGTCTTAACAAGCTTTTTAGGTAATTCCTAAGCATAATAGTGTGAAAGGTACTACCTAGTACACAGGTGAGGGATCCACCTTATTTAGGAACACAGACAATTCATCTATAACAACAGGAGAAAAGGTGGTATATGTGGGCTTAGGTGAGGTACTAGGTATGGTTGTGACCTAACAGAAATTTTCTAGTTATTACTTTGACTTCTCAATGAAGGAGGAAGCGAGAATACTAGTCCCTTCTTCTGCTTTGAGTTGGACTATCAATTCTAGAGACCCAGAGTGCCATTGTGTTGCATAGCAGGGTTGTATTAATGTCTTTGTATACTCCAAGCCCAACTCCGTCACCCTTTGCAAAAACAAACTTCCCACCTTTTCAGGGCCTAATGTTCCTTAAACTGATCTATACTTTCTGACCCTGCCTCAATCATGCCATTTCTTACCAAAAACAATGTTACCACTTATGGAGCATCTGCCATGCTACAGGCACTTCTAAATATATTCTCTCATTCAGTCCTTTCACATTGATTCATGTATCCATTATTTTACAGATGGGAAAACGGGGGACTCATAAGTGGAACTGTTTATTTACCTAATCATTCACATGCCACACTCTCCAGGGAATAGAGCATCACCAAAGTGATTTCAACACAAGCACTCTGTTTTCCTCAATTTTATGCCACTCCTCCCTCTTTTTTTACTTAAGGGGCTAAATGAGTCCACTCTGTTTTTTTCCAGAGGCTACATTGGTTTAACTGTTCTTTTAGCCAATCAGTACAAGTCATATTTCAGTGTTCTACCCAATTACTACTCTCTCCTCCTCCCCGGGTCTCCTCCCCCTTCCTATTCCCGCTCCCTCCTTCCCCCCCTTCCTCCTCCTTCTTCATCAATGATTACTTTACTCCCTAAGCTGTATCTTCACAATCACATTTAATATGCTATTTTCCTCTATTTCCTAAACCATCCACAAAGTTTAATTTTTTTTCAATTATAAAAATAAAGTATTTATTTTTATAGGAATAGTAGCCTATTCCTTCTTAAATTTTCTATTATTGAACAAGTAACATCAATCTCTTTCTCATTTTGCCTAAAGTTAAACTTTTTGGTTTTCTTTTTTTTTTTTTTTAAAGATTTTATTTATTTATTTGACAGAGATCACAAGTAGGCAGAGAAGCAGGTAGAAAGAGAGAGAGGAGGAAGCAGGCTCCCTGCTGAGCAGAGAGCCTGATATGGGGCTTGATCCCAGGACCCTGAGATCATGACCTGAGCCGAAGACAGAGGCTTAACCCACTGAGCCACCCAGGCGCCCCAAACTTTTTGGTTTTCTATCATATTATAAGTGGCCATCAGGTCTTTTCATGCATTTACTTTTCATGTATTTCCTTACTTCCAAAGCTGGGTTCCCCAAACCCCCACATATACCTGCCACACAAATAGCCCCAAACTAGAAAGTGTTTTGAGCATTAAAGCACTGTTAAATGTTTGTGCTCCATATCAAGGGGAAAAAATTCCAATGACAGAATATTTTGATATTACATAAGATCATCTGTAAGTCTTTCTTGGTCAATATTTGCTTATTAATTATTTATCATATAGGTTTACCATGAAATATATTCTAGGTAATAAAAAACAGGCTACCATAAAAAAATCTAATGAATATATACATTAATCAATATCTTTCAGCAGGTCATAAGCAATAATGCACTGTTACAGGTTCTAAAGTTATTGACTTACATTAAGATTCTAAATAAATAAATAAGTAAATAAGTGTGTAGTCAGGTTATGTTTTCTGTTAGATTACTAACAGAAATCTGTTAGATATAGTAATATTTTCACTCTTTACTAGCGATGGAACTTTTAAAATTTTTTTTCAAGAGAAATGTATAGGTAATCATGTAATTAAATCTAGATATTATCTTAAAGTCTAAATAAAATCATTGGTAGTTTAAGACACTGTGTGCCTAAATTAACCATTTTTGTCTTCTATGTAGGACATATTATTTTTACTAGGCCCTTGTGGTCTAGTGAAATTAACTCTTCTGAACTCTGTATGTTTGGTAAATTATTATTCAGGGATTTTCTCCACCATAGAAGACCCGTATCTGGTATGTGACAATGAACTTTATCTTCTTCTTACATCATACTTCCACTTGTATTTCTCATCCTGATGAATATTCACCACCCAAACCCCAAATCTGAAATTCCCCCAGGGTAACTTCCTCTCCCTCACTTCTTACATGTATTCAATCAATGAGTGTTATCAATTCTACCTCAAATCTTCATGGAATCCATCTTTTTGAAGTTCATGGAGTTTCTTATTTCCAGACCTCCTCCACTTTTGCCTGAACTTGGAGACCATGGCCTTAAGTGATCTGCCTGTCTTGGATTTACTTTGCTGTTCCTGCAATACCCATCTGTCTACCTTGTATCATAAAAATGCCAAAGTAATAATAATTTGAGATGCAAATCTCAATAACTAATGACTTCACTGCTTTGCTCTAAATTCTTGAATTACAGACAAGATCATTTCCAGACATCTTTAGGTGATCCTGAAGGTCTGGGAGCTGGTCACTGCTAGCATTTTCAACTTCATCTCTTGCTACTTACTCCATCACCACCATTCACACTATTCTTCTGGATCTTCTGTAACCGTGGGGTTTCTTGTCCTGAAAACAGGTTGTTACTTCTACATAAAATCATCACCTCCCTCATCTGCAAACTAGAACTCAACTTCTAAAAATGGAAATTATAATGATAATCACTTCACTAGATTAGGAGAGCACAGAAAATTATTTAGCTCTTTACAAATAGTAGCTGTTTTTATTTCCCACAGCTAATAGTCATTATAATATAAGCTTTTTTTATTTTAATGTGTGCCATTTAAACCTATTCTTAAAACAACACATTATAGATTTGATGTTGTTGATAAACTCCACTGAATTATACACTTTGACTACCGTCTCTTTCCATTCTTTAGTTATTTGCATCTCTAGAATTACTAGAATTATTTCTGGAGTTACTAGAAGCATTACATTTGTGTTGGTTTTCTTCTTTTTGTTTAAGTATGCATTTTTCTTTTTTTTTAACATTTATTTCTTTATTCTTTTGATAGAGAGAGAGAGGAGAGGAAAGAGGATAGGGAGAGGGACAAGCAGACTCTGTGCCCAATGAAGGGCTCGATTCCACAACTCTGAGATCATGACCTGAGCCAAAATCAAGAGTCAGACACTTAACCAACTAAGCCACTCAGGAGCCCCTCTCCTTTTTTTTTTTTTTTAATTTTTAAATAAGAGCATTGTCTCCCCTGACAATCTATCCTATATTCTTCTAAAGATGCTATTATTTTGCTGACTGATAGCTCATTAATAACTATAATTACTATCTCCATGTTGCATCTTAAATTCTCTAGCCATTGCATGTATTTAGTTTTCAATCTGGAAATTACACTCTTGAAAAAATACTTCCCCTCCTAAATCAGGTAAAATTCCAGGTGTAGTTTTCAAATAATTAGATTTATAAATTCACTTTGCTTTTTGTTACTGCCACATTGTAATACGTGTAAAACTGCACAGTCCTTTCTCTGAATACTCTTATGCAAGGCTAACTTTAATATATGAAGTATTGTGCTTTTATCCTTATTGATTTCTCATATTATATAATAATATACATATAATATGTAATAATTTCAGGCTTAGGCTTTCTAGGCCTGTGGTTTAAAAAAAAAAATGAGTCAACTAAAATCATTTGGATGTATTTTGAAGGGGAAAATAAAAAGCCTAAATTCTTAGGTAATAGAAGGAAGATTTAAGGAGTCTCTCAGTATTCAACTTAAAACTCCTTTTGAGAATAAAGGGCATACACACTTCTATAAATATGTATCTCTTTCATTTTATTAAAGACATTTCCTTTATTTCTGCTGCCAAAACTGTTTATGAAAAATATGTATCTTTGACTGAGAATTTGAGCTACAAACAATTCCAGAATTCTCCTAAGGAATCAAAATAGTATGTTTCTTTCTTATAACAGGTTCCTTTTCATTTAATTTTCATTCAGCCATATTTCCCTTCATGTCTTCTCTCCACATTTTTTTTTTTAATTTTAGAACACATATATTGTACAAGACAACCACCTCGGAATTATTCCATTCGGGACCTGAGATTTAGATATGAGCAATTCATAGTATTTGTAAAAAGAATATAATAATTCTATCCATAAGCCCCAAATTCAAAATACATATTTGCCAATCCAACTCTAATAAACAGATCATTGAGTCTTAAAGCTGAAAGGGGCCTTAGAGATCGTGGAGTCCAAACCTGAAAACAATGAAAGCCAAAAAATGTTAAGTCACTGGCCAGTCACTCAACTAACCAGAGAATAGGACTGGACCCTCAGGCTCCCTAAATCCAAGTTCTGGGTTCTCTTTTAATAAGTCACATGTTCTCTTGTGACTCCTGGTTATCAGTCTGTCATTCTGCACAAGGTGAAAATACAGTTAACAGAGTTTGTCTTTTGTCTGAGCAACTTAAGAAGCCCTCATTCTTAAAAGTAAAATTGGAAACATGAAATTTCCATAACAGAAGCTTTCCTCTAAGGCTGCCTTTTCTGTCAGTTCACAAGTAAGTTGCCTAAGGTAATGTTTTCCACAGGCAGTAGCTATTCATCTTTGACTTTTTTTTGTTTTTAGAGGCAACAATGCTAATTTTAGGTTACTGTTTAAAAAACATAAAATAAAAATATCTTACTCTCAATATCTGATCATCTTGGAAATTCTTTGCAGACTTGTTTTCATGCTCTGCCTGAAATTACTCTGTCTACGCCTGGCGAAATCCGTAGATATTAAATTTGATGTTTGAAATGTGCACTTTGGCAGACCTCCATCCAAAGGTGTATTTTTTATGAAGGATAAAGAGCAGCCGATTAGACTCACAAAAACCCCAGAGGAAATAGACTCTGTTGATGATAACTCCCAACAGTGGAGCAGAAAGAGCTCAAGTTTCCCTCTCCCTCCAACCTATGCTCTCCAAATTATCAACCAAGCCCTATCAAGAATATTTCCTTTGATGAGCCAGCAAAGTGTCCGGAAAGGAGGGAGAAGGAAGAGCAAGGCACTTCCCATGAGGGTGAGGTAAAGAGATTCTGTGAGCTTTCCCCAGCGATTAGAGCTGGAAAAGTTGATCTCTTTTCATGCTGTAAATGTGGCGAGCTGCAGTCACGCCTCCCGCTGCCAGCCCAGCTCCGGGATCTTAATCAGTCACTATGAAAACTCATTAGCTTCACGGCAATGAGTCCTCCACTGCTGAAGCTTGGCGCTGTGCTTAGTACCATGGCAATGATCTCAAACTGGATGTCCCAAACTCTCCCATCCTTGGTAGGACTGAACACCACGAGGCTGTCGACGCCAGATACCTTAGTAAGTCACTCCGGTGGGTTTGGCCATCTTCGGAAGTAAGTGCTTTAAACCAGTGGGCTTGATTTTCTAAACTGTAAAGGCTGAGATTTTGCTTCTGTATTTACAGGGCAGCTTCACGGATTCGATATTTATGTGCTAACTTTAGTCATGGGTATTTCTTTGTGAACACTTTAAAGCTACACCAAAAAAATAAATAAATAAATAAGTGTACTGTCTGAGAAATTAGCTGTGAAAGGAAATACTTGACTCCTTCAATTCTTAAGACTGATAAACTCTAACTTAACTATTTTAACCTGAGGTTTGGAAGGATTCTTTAAGAAATGTGTTTTGTTGTTTGTTTGTTTGTTTGTTTATCATTTTGCTTCTTCTTTTATGTCTGTAAAATTCCCATAATTTTACCTGCAGAGTATGCTATAGAGTATATTCCATCTAATCTAGTTTTCCTATAGCAGGCTCTTCCCTGGAATTCAATTCTTAAGACTGTTTGCAATGCCTTCGGTCTGAGAAGCCAACCTCTTTTAAACATAAATTTTAAAAAACCTTCAGCAATTTAAAGCCTGCCAAAAAGACTTTAAGAGACACAAGCAATATAAAACTTACTTGATGATTTATCTCTCTTTGTTTAATTTTTTATAAAGATTCTCCTATCATAAGCCTAGCTCCTGTAGTCTTCATTTACCTAAAATTAATGTCTTTTTAACCCTTCCCATGTTATAACAAAATCTTTTCTGGTAGTTTGAACCACAGTTTAGTTTGCAATACTCTAAAACCTTTCAAATAAAAATGAAAATGCTGGTTTTTCAGACAGAAGTTAACAAATTCAAACAGAAGGAATATCCTCAAAAAAATCCTTTCCCTGCTATCAAATAAAGGATACAGAAACAATTAGCATTTGGAGCTCTTTACCTTCTTATCTTTATCTATTTTTACCACTGGATTACTCCAGTGGATCAAAAAGTCTGATACTTAAAAAAAAAGTAACCTTCCATTTTCAAGACTTATTTGCAGTTACTACAAATAATTAATTAATCTATCGATGTGTAACTGAGTAGAGCCAAATCAAATCGATTATATAATTTGCTAGATTGAGCTGGTTCTTAGGGCATGGACAGAGCACATGTGAGGCATACTATGACCCACTTTTATGTTTACCTCCCTTAGATCATTTAAGTCACCTCACTGCCTCTACTGTTGAAATTTCCCTCCCTTCCTGCATGATGTATGTATGGCAGAAGGGATATAAAAAAGATTTCTAGTTGTAAAGAAAACATGATATGTCATCAACAAACAATTATAAAATCAATTTACATTAGCTACTATACACTGAGCCAATTTTTCTCAATGTTCAAAGAACCTGATAGTTCTCGACAATTTAGTGGTTGAATTAACTCTTTCAGCAAATAAATCTAAACTAAGATATTCATGAATGATTTATATCACAAACATCATACCTTGGTTCTGATATGTCTATTTTTTGTGTATGTAGACGTTGGTTTTCTTATTTCCTATTGTTGTTGATGGAGAAGAATCAAATTTCCAAAATTATGCATGATTCTTTTAGGACTTCTAGTTATCTTGTAAGGTTAAAGTAAATTCATTTTCTTTACTTCCCGATTAGTAATCTATTGGCTAAAAAACATAAAGCATTGCCGTGGTCTCTGAAGGTTCTGATATGACCAAATCCACCTCTGGGTGACCAAAAAAAAAAAATTAGGGACATTTACACTATGTTATTCTTCACTAGAAAGGAGAAACCAGCTTGCAAAAGCTATTTTTTTTTAATGTTTTACAGAAGTCGCATACTTTACAGAACGATGGCTATGGCACTTCCCTACCTTAGTTATTCAAGATGATGGCTTATACCTTATGATTCCCATGGTGACAAATGAATGAATCTGTATTTCCTAGATTAAGATCATAAAAGGTTAATGCTGGAAAGGATTTCTGAAATCATCCAGGCCAGTTATCTTCACACTATTTTTGGCAGTGGTACCTTTCCCCCACCCCCCCAAACTAAATCTTATGTAATACACGCTCTGTTGAGTGAAACTTGAAGTGGAAATCCAGTTTGTAAAACAGGTCATGGATGGAATATTAAATTAAGGGAGGGCATTTATTGGCCCCCACCATCTGCTCTCTCCCCACACAATCAACCCCTTGTCCTAGACAAGATTCCTCCAGAGAAAACTTACAGACCTCAAGGGTTCAGTTGGAAATATGAATGATCTAATCCAACCTCCTCATGCCGCAACTGGGAGGAATGACCCAAAATATGTAAGTGACAAAACATATTTCCCCCAGCTAGTGAATGAGAGAGCCACAGGTAGAAGAAAGTCCTCTGACTGCAGTCCTGATGAGAGGAGTGGTCTCATCCTTTACCAGTCCTTACCCTTCCTGGCCCTGGTGCCACAGTAGGTTCATTCTGCCCTAATCAGATGGTTTCCCATAACCCTAAACTCTACTTCCCTTCTATGAAAGGGTTAGCATTGCCCTTCCTAGTAGATTCAGCTAGGATATCCTGCCCCTTTTAACTTTCTTGCTGAATGTCCTCACTTTAGACAGTATGAATGGGATGAGCCTGCATTTGTAAACATCAAAACAAAACAAAAGAAAAAAAGAGTAGGTCTTAAAATTTGTTTTCTGATTGTTTATGGGATGTGCAGATGGCAAAAAGTGCAGATTTACACAAATATGAAGTCTTTCTTTAGAAGGGTAGTTTCAAGTGACCTGAAAAAAAAAATAAAAATAAGGAAAAAAAAAAAAAAAAGGATTTCAGTGATTAAATGCAATTAAATCTGTTTATAGCAAGTATCTCTGAAATAGGCAGTGTACATTTGATTGTCTCAAAAGCTGAAAGAGGTTTTTAAATCTCCAAGATATTTTTGTTAAATACAGCTCCTTAATAGGGGAATATACTCCCTCTCATTTTTGTTGGAATCTTGAAACATTTCTTTATTGTCCTCTTTGGCCCTGTTTTTCTCTCTTTTTCCTTTCTTTTTTTTCCTTCCAATTTATCACTGGGCCCA
The DNA here is from genome assembly GCF_022355385.1 of Mustela nigripes. NCBI lineage: Eukaryota > Metazoa > Chordata > Mammalia > Carnivora > Mustelidae > Mustela > Mustela nigripes. The sequence continues at coordinate 87,044,501 of NC_081570.1, read as the reverse complement.
GCAGCCACTGGAGAGGCTAGCGTATGCAGAGGTGAAGCCTTGGCTCTAAGAAAGCTCAGGCCCCCTCTGGCACTTCTCTCTGATGCAGAGTAACTGCCCCTTGAGGCTGAGCTTCTGAAAAATGCCCCACGCTGTGGCCTCCTCACCAGGAAGAACCTGGAAAAGAGCAATTAAATAAGCAGAGGACATTCAGCAGCCACCAGCTGCTCCCAGGCTGCCCGACTGCTGGGGGGGGAAGAGGCCTCAAAGGGAACCGGTGGGCCTAAGTGATTTGTTTTGCTACAGTTTCAAACATCTAGTTGACTTCTCCTCATAAATAAACTACTTCACTGAGTTAGTCCGTTTTAAGTCCTGTGAAATGAGAATACCCTGACTCAAACTCTCCACACTTTCTACATTTCTTATTCTCAACTCACCGACGTTTTTCAGTCTGCACGGAGACACCAGAGTTCTGGTTTACAGTTTTTCTCCCTCAGATCCTTAGGCAGTATCCCTCTTGTGAAAGGGCAGCTAAGCAAATTAAGGAGTGGGAGATGGATGAGAAAACAGAACTGCAAATCTTGAGAGCCACAGAGAAAGCGATAATTGCCTTTTTAGAGAAGAAAGGTAACATGGATACAAGAGTAGATGTATTCCTGTGTGAGCCCTTAAAGCAGAAGTAGGGCCAAAAGGGGAAAATGACAAAGACAGAAGTTCAGATGGAGCCCCTCAGCTTGCCGCCAGTGGAAGGGGCTGCCTGTGAAGCTGCGACATTCTTACCGTGCAGAGTTCGAGTGGAAGCACAAGAAAAGACAGAAGCGTGACTGAGTGGAAAGACACAGGGCTGGATATACCTCTGACTGAGTCTTTCCCAACTCTAAGTCTTTGGGATTTCCAGAACATGAACAGAGGTGTTCAACAGACCAAAATTTTTATCTTTAGGTTTTTGTGTTTGTCATTTGTTTTTGTTGTTGTTGTTTTAATAGTTGTTTTTCTTGGAGCCTTGAGGCTTTCTTGAAGGAAAATATGCATTTCTTATTTCAGTTCCACCTAGTCTCGTAAGAAATAGGAAGAAAACTGCTATGCAGTGACCTCTTTATTAACACATCCTCTAGAACACAGCTTCCTTCAGTGTGGTCTGTCAACATCTCTCCCATTCCTTTCCTCACACTTCTCCTTTCTTCACAACTAAAGTCATTAGCATGCTAAACCACATTTCACTCTCTGAGATCAAACATACCCTCAGACGAAAAAATCTGTAAGGCGTTTCATCATCACTTCAGTCTCCCCACTCTAAATCAAATAGGATCTAACAAATGAATTTTTCCCCTGCTTTATTTTCCCCTACCTTCTACACCACTTCTAATAGATTCCTTATTCTTTTTTTTTTTCCTCAGTCTGTACTTTTATGAAATGCCTAGAAACTCAAGATAAAACATAAGACCTAGCAATGTTCAACTCGCTGATTCGGTTCCCTTGAAAGGATCAAAATTCTGTCTTTTGTCTGCCTGTCTACCTGGGTCCTGATAAAGGATTGCAGAGCCCACCACAGGGACATCCAGTTGTCTTGCTGAGCCTTTACTGCTAACAGCTTCTCCGGGGTGCCAACTGCTACTTATTTCCATACTTTTTAGATGATGCCCTCCATCTGCCTGCATGCCTCTCCTCCATAGCAAATTTTTTGACTTTTGGTAAATGGACATAGAATATCTGTCCACATTTATCTGCAGAGGATAGAAGAAAAGACAGTGCTGACAGCTGAAGAAAACTTGGTCTAAAGTCCTATATGTGACATTGACTAAATGCATGACTTGAAAAAAAAATTGCTTATGTTGAGTTTCAATTTCCTCACAAGTAAAATAATGTCAATGTCTAAGGAAGGGTCATTCTTTCAAAGAAAAGTAAGATTGAATCAAAAGGTGGGATTTTATAAACAGAAAAACAAACGGAAATGCATGATGTTTTTCTTTATTTTTACTTTTACCTCAGTCTTCAGGATCTCTCTTTTCTGGTACAAAGCCCTTGGAGTTTTGGGAGAACTCTCACAGTAGCTTTATATTTATAAGGCATAGCTTGGTAATTAAATTATAAGGAAAGAATCCAGACTTGAAATCTAATTGTTAAAATTATCATTTTAATTCTCTTATTTAGAGCATTCTTAAATATTTCATGAGTTCTGCAATATTAAAAACTGCTAGATAGTTCATTTAGTTCTTCTAATTAACACAAAGGGTTCAAAGAGGACTGCATCAGTAACCACTACGATTAGAGATGCTTTGGATAGTAATAAACGTCATGCATCCTCCAGGTCCAAGTACTGGCCTTCACAGCAGTTCCGAAAAAGCTTTCAGGGTTATCTTCAGCGTTTATAGAAGGAAATTTCAGATAACTGGTGACGCAGTGTGGTGGCTAAACTTTCAGACCGGACAACATACTGACATCAGACTACAAATCCCAGCTCTGCTGATTAACCCCTGCATGACCTTGAGCAAGCTCCTGACGGACTTTAAGTTCTCAGTTCCCTCATGTATAAAATGGGGGGAATAACATAACCTCATCCATAAGGTTAGTGTGATATTCAAAGACAGTGGTACATGTGAACTGCCAAGTAATGGCTAGAGCTCCATCAACAGTTGCTATTACTGTGAGTTTTACAGATACCTGAATAGTTGTTCTTGTAAGTTAAAATGGCAAGTCTTTTTTCATTGGTATCCAAAAATTTTCTAAATATTTCCTTCCCCGCTGAGGTCTAACTGGTTTTACTTTGATCCTCTTTTCAATGACAGTTGTAGATACCCTAAAAGAGAGCACCCGAGATGCACATAAAGCTTTCTTTATTTATCACCGACCCTGACAAAGAGGCCTCTATCAAAACCCAGGGGACTGTCAGGCACTCATCTTTTACATTAGCTCTTTTCTCTTTTGAGTTACCTTTTTCTTGCCAAAGAGGTAACTTCTTATAGTTGAGATCATTCAGACTAACTCTACAGTAGATAAGGTCATGGCTCTTTTCAGTGATTCTTACAAGAAGACAATTGGAAGTACAAACAAGGCTGGAGTCTGCTTTTATTAAGCTGACACTTGAGGGAGAATGCTAAATGAACATCAAACCCTATTCACCTTTCCTGTTTCCCTCATTCCAGAGAGCAACTGACACCTTGCCCTGCCATGATAAGCTCCTCACTAGTTAGCCAAACACTTGGCAAGTGAACACCAATATTAATGCTGCCAGGTTTAATAATCAGTGTTTGCACTGCTGTTAAAGATATTTTAATATTATAATTGGGTGACCCATGCTCCTTTAGACAAAAGCTAAATTTATCCTAGTGACAAGACTTAATTTTCTGACATATCTGAAATTTGTGTCCAATGCGAGGTGAATTCTAACAGAAACTATAGGACCTGTGTCTAGATATTTAAACCCCACACTGTTACTTAGTTTAAACCTTTAATGGTACCACTTACTCTGGTAAACTGTTCCTAACCCCATTCTATAATCTCTGAATTTTTTCTTCTTTCAGAAACATTGTAACACAATAATCTTTAAGATGCTATCTGATTCTAACAGTAGACAATTTTAAGTACATCTTCCTATCCTAACTCGATATTCAAGCATAAATGCTAGAAGGGATGAGAGAATGAAAAAGAAAGAAATAATAATGAATCCAGTGCTTCAAAAATAAAAGGCAGCATAGGAAGCTTCCATGAATTATCTGAAAAGGGAGATTAAAAGGAGCACCGGCACCATTTGCTTCTCATTATAGATGAAGTACAAGGACTATGACATCTTCCAGAGTTTCCTGAGTTTACAACTTACAGCTTCTCTGATTATTTGTTCTTGATTGTTGTTGGAATGCCCATCAGCACCCTCTAGTGATTATTGCTGAAGCCCTTGAAAGAAAAAGTGAGATTGATACAAAGGGTGGGATCTTATAAACAGAAAAACAAACTGTAATGCAAGATACTTTGAAAAGAAAAAGAACTGTGTGTTGGTTGATGGTATGTCATGATCTGGGACCTGGGACAGGATAAATAAGAAACAGTATCTGTTCTGCTATGAATTCTAGAGACACAGACAATCTCACAGAGGATAGCAGATCTGTAAAGAGGGAAGTCAGCCTGCAGTCAGCCTGTAGTCAGAGGAAGTCACCTCTGTAAAGAGGGAAGTCAGATCTCTAAAGAGGGAAGTCAGTTCTTTAAAGAGTCTGCTTTCAATCTGGCAAAACACTCCAGGTCTATAGGCAAACAGCTGAGTCCAGGAACACGGGGCATTGTGCAAGACAGTCCTCTGCTGGCTTCCCTTCACCTCCTGGTTCCTAATCGCATCTCAGTTCCCAACCCCTAACCCTTCGCTCACTCTTCTTCAGCCTTGGTCCTCCAATCTGATTCATTAAATACCTTATTTTCTAAATTAAATTCATTTCCCTCTTCTCCTGATCATACAAGAAATACCTATCTGCTGAATCCCTGAAACCCCAAAATGACAGATAGAGAAAGGCTGATAAATTTCAGATCCTAGCTGTACAAGTAAGCCAGAGCTTACTTATGCAGGAAATTTATTACTTATTACTGATTTATCTGATATTTCCACAGGAAAAACAAATTCAGATCAAATTAGATGGTTTGTCTGTATAACATCTGTTAGGTGGTTTTTCAATATTCATGATTGACCTTTAAAAACAATTATCTGGCTGTTCAACATCATACTGATAGGACATTGTAATTAAAAGCAGGATCTAGACCTGCACTCTCCAGTAAGGAGGTCACATGTAGCTACTGAGCATTTGAGATGTGGCTAATCCAAATTGAGCTAAGTCATAAGCACAAAATGCACAGTTTCAAATACAGTACCAAAAAAAGGAGAAAAAAACAACGTGAAGTATCTCACAAATAATTTTTGTATTGATCACATGTTGAAACATTTTAGATATATGGACTAAATAAAATATATTAAGGTTAATATTATTTCTTCCTCCTTTTTCAAGCCTGTTAAGAAAGCTAAAATTATTACATTTCCAGTAGACAGTACTGGCCCCAAGCATACTGCCTGGTTTCACAGAAGCTCTACTACATCCAAGCTGAGTGTCCCCAAGTAATTTCCTCTTCTGTGAAATGGAAATAATAATTCCTGCTTCTCAGAGTGCTTCTTTGTACTGCTGTATCATCAAAGTCAATGCATGTGAGCTGTCCTTTGGAACAGGGCCTGACCTTGAACAGGCTGCACTCTTCAGTCCAGGCAATCCCCAAAGAGAAACTCAACTGAGAGTCAAGCTACCGATAATCTCAGCGGCTGGGAGAATGAGTGCCTCTTTGGGCATCCACAACGACTTCTGCTTGTATGATGGAGAGCGTATGTTCAAGCACAGTTCTTTCTGAAAAGTAACTTGATGGAAAATGGGGATACTTACCTTTGTATCTGATAGAATGTACTCGCTATAACAGGAAATATCTAGTGGCTGGGTATAAACTAAGTGTGGAAATAAAACAGATGAAAGGCAAATAGCAATACTAGAAAATATGCATTAAATGCCTAATGAATGATACAGACAATCTTTTGGAATAGGTAAAAACCATAAGGGTTTACTAAGCCAAAGGTTTATAAAACAGGTATTCCAAGCAGGAGAAACAAAATGAGTGACATACAAAGATATGAATCAAGGCGGCATACTTTCAGGACACAAATAGACTAATTTGGTTGGAAAGAAGTTTCTTATAGGAAGATACAGGAGGAAAAACTAGAAACATAAATAAGAGGCTGACTTTAAGCTGCCTCCTTTACTGATAGGAAAGCCACTTTAGGCCAGGGTTCTAGAGAGGTAGGGTGGTAAGTGCACAGAAGTAATTTAAGAAGATGAACTTGGCAGACTATGTCAAAATACTCTCTTGAACTTCTCTGGGACTCTGCTTCCTTTGCAAAACCATGCTGATCTAATTCTTTTTATCCTAAATTCTCATACGCTACTTTTCTAGCTTTACTCATTGGCCCTTCAATACACAGGAAGGTCCTTAAGACAGGGCTTGCTTCAGAATATCACCTATGAATAATAATCAGAAAAAAATATATATATATACTACAAACTACCATTCACCGTTGAGAAAGACAAAGTAACAGATCTTATATCGAAAGACTGGTGATACGTGATTCAGTGGTTATCAGATGTTTCTAAAGTTGCACTAAAATGTCCAAATATGACAAAAAACATGAGGGAGGGCTGTTGGGTCAATAAGTAGTTGATAATATGAGCGTATAGGGGCACATGAGTGGCTCAGTGGGTTAAGCCTTTGCCTTCAGCTCAGGTCATGATCTCAGGGTCCTGGGATCAAGCCCCGCATTGGGCTCTCTGCTCCGTGGTGAGCCTGCTTCCCCTTCTCTCTCTGCCTGCCTCTCTGCTTACCTGTGATCTCTGTCTGTCAAATAAAAGAATAAAGTATTTTAAAAAATAATATGAGCATATAGAAAGAAAAATTCTCCTTCTGGGGCACTGATAAGGAAGGTGTAACTGAGTGAAGCTATGCTGCCTATAGAAGTTGTTTATCTCTTTCTAACATGAAAGAATAAAAACCAGAAACTTGAATTATCAGAAAAGATGTTTTGCTTAAAATGCTACAAACCCGCATTCTCTTTATCCTGTAACGGAAGTCTGTGTTGTGTGTTTGCCATTGGTTTCCTCAGACTCAGATTAGTCCCAAAGAAGGGTGGCAAGTGTACAGCTCAGCCCAGGATCCTGATGGACGGTGCATATGCACAGTGGTTGCTCCAGAACAAAACTTGTGTTCCCGGGATGCCAAAAGCAGGCAGCTCCGCCAGCTTCTGGAAAAGGTAGGTATCCCGTCCTCCATGCACTTTTTTTTTTTTTTTTTAAACTACCATTCCTTGAAAAGGAAATGTGGGGAAGCCGGTACTGATGAGGAATGTCCTCCCAATTTTTGTCTCCCTTCTCAAACTTTTATCCCTCTTCCTTAAAAAGAGTACCTCAAGCTTCCTATTCTGTTCTATTTATATTACTTTCTATTTTTCTCAATCATACCTTCTTAAGACTGGCTATCATATGCCAGTTGGTCTCTCCTTAAGAAAAAAAAAAAAAAAAAACACACAAAAAAGATAAGCAGTCTCATTCCCATGCCAGAAATTTATTCTCAACTCCGAGGATCGCACTAGGCTCTTCGAGCTCATGCATTTGAATCCCATTAACAACCTTGCAAGGAAGTTAAAATAATGGAATGCAATATGCAAGCTATCTGAACAGATAATGAATAATTTCAAGTATTTATCATCATTCTCTAAGCCATTCCTTTGAACATTAAGCTCTTCAATTTCATTCAATAGCATTTTCTCCATATAATTTACTTAAGCCAGATCCATAACAATCAAACGCAGAATACCCTTGATTTATTCTTTTTTACAGATAACAGTCAACTCATGAAGGGTTATTTATGTTTAGTTTGAGGAGGAAGAAAAAAAAAACAATGAATGGTTCTTTCAATTATTCTCATTCAGAATTTCACTGTGTTGGGCTCTGAATATAGTAGGACAGCTGGGTAGCCAGACTGATGGAAAGATGGCAACATGTTGGAATTTTAAATACCTTCAGGGATAACAAGATAAATTAGGTAGTATGTGCTTTCAAGGACACGGTACTCAACGATTCACTCCGCGCAATATCATTCTCATGATCATTCACGCAATGATGGCAGTGAGTAGGAACTTTTTATGGAAAATTAAAAGAAGCTAGAAAAATGAAAGCATCAGATCTGTTAATACAGACACGACGGCTTTATGCAATTCCAAGTCTAGGAACAATAACCTTCTTCTACTGCCATATAATGAAAATAAATTTGCTCCATGTACATTACTTGGAAGTCTATTGATGCGCTAAGATTTTAAGAAAGTTTCTTTCTTGTTTTTATACAATGATTAGTCCTGTTTTTCCTCCCCTTCTCCTCAGAGATGTCATCAATCTATTGGCTCTCTCTTCTTAAGTCTCTTTTTATAAGATCCCATCTTCCCTTGCTCCTTCAATATCTGTCTCCTAGACAAGAACAAATGTCATTTTCATTCAAGTTAATGACCTTGGCTAATGTACTTCTCAGCTATTAGAAATCATGACATAGGAACTGTGATTTGTCTTGGGTATTACTTACTTACCCATCCTGACTTTCTTTGTTTCTATGAAAAAAATCCAAATACATAGTTTCATATTTTTTGGTTACTAGGGAAATTAATTACATTGGTAAAAAGATTTAATTTTTTAAATCCAATTTTCTCTTTTCTATTAAACTATATTTCTTCTCAAATTACAGACTTTCTGCTTCTATATTCTTTTCTGTGCAAAAGCACCTTTTCTCTATACCAACTACATCGGTATAAGAAACACATCATTAAACACTGTAACCTTATTTCTATCACTGTTTTTCAGTAAAGCATTACACAATACACATCCCTATACAGATTCAGATTCAGACATTTCTTCAAAAATCAGTCAAAAAAATTCAAATAAAGTGTCAGGAAGTGGATAATACCCTCTATAGCTCCAAAGTGAAGTATATTCCAGAAATATGAAAAAATCAGGAATTAGTGTAGGCTGAATAAGGCAATATTGGATCATAAATATATATATATATATATATATATATATATATATATATATATATATATATATAATATCCAGGAGGTTGGCTGAAAGCAATCACTGAAATGTCCATGAGCACTCCATATAATATGCACATGTTTAATTTTTTTTTTAAGATTTTATTTATTTATTTGACAGACACAGATCACAAGGAGGCAGAGAGGCAGGCAGAGAGAGAGGAGGAAGCAGACTCCCTGCCGGGCAGAGAGCCTGATGTGGGGCTCGATCCCAGGACCCTGGGATCATGACCTGAGCCGAAGGCAGAGGTTTTAAACCGCTGAGCCACCCAGGCACCCCATGCACATGTTTAATGTTTTAAAAGAAATTCTAGAAGATCACACCTTAAAAAATCATTGTATTTAAGTGACCCAAAAATCCACAAAATTTATTTTAAAATGTAGCTTTCTATAAGTTACGTTTTTTAAATTCCTCACTGGAGAGTATCATAGGTCACAAGAAACAGTCATGAATACATAGAGAGGCTTGAAGGAAGGAAGTAGCCCCGGTTTGCTGCACTGACCCAAAGAAAAGTCACGTGAAACAAGCACTTCTTATTCACACTGAGCAAGTTCCTTCCTGACTTCTCTATAGTTTCCCGTCTATCTAAGCTGCCAGATGTAAAAACAGGAGAATGAGTTTAAGCAGCCCACTCACTATTATTTACAGAACTGATTTAGTCATATAATAAGGAAGTATTTTTAAGAAGAATAATGCTATGAACAGAATGTCCCATATATCATATCTGTATCCAGTCCATTCAATCCTCACAGTCAAGGTCCCTGCCCTTCTAAGTGTACGTAAAGGAAACTGCTCTTTGAGGTTAAAGAACATACCAAAGTCACTTAACCAGTAGGCTGTGGGGCTTTATTAGATGAGTTTGGCATTTTCTCACCATCATGCTAGCGTCAACCAGGATGTCATGGTCGTACCCACTCTTGAATGATGTTCTGTCAAACATTTTTAATCAGTATCTATATTACTTAATAGTTTAAGAATTACGGGGCACCTGGGTGGCTCAGTTGTTTAAGCCTCTGCCTTCAGCTCAGGTCATGATCTCAGGGTCCTGGGATCGAGCCCCACATCGGGCTCTCTGCTCAGTGGGGAGCCTGCTTCCCCCTCTCTCTCTGCCTGCCTCTCTGCCTACTTGTGATCTCTATCAAATAAATAAATAAAAATCTTTTTAAAAAATAGCTTAAGAATTACAATTGCTTTCACAATATTTCTGGTCTTCATATGCCCAAACTAAAACTGTTCGCTTAAAAAATGTTTGTTAGCTATGAGGCTTCTCTGTACAGTTGAAGATGTTCTGCATTGTCTAGGATAGTATTTCCTAAAGTGTGATTTCTGGAAGAGGGTTCCAGTGGCATCCTCCCCATAGAATGGTTTTAAGAAACACTGTACATGATACTTCACTCTTGATTTCCACCACACCATTTAATGCTAAAGGTTCTGGGAAGACCTACAGCAAAGTATCTGTTTGGTTTTGTTAATGCCAGGGCTGACCAAACATATTGAACTGTAGGGCTGCATTTTTTTCCCAAGATAGTCTCCACAGTAATTATGAAATAGAGTGAAAATCTAAGTTAATTTGTGTTTAAGGTCAGAAGTGCCTCAGATATTTTATTTATGCAAAGAGCCAAGAGAAATAGTTTAAAAAATTATCAACGAAGTTGCCAGTGAGCTTGCCAGATGTGGACAGAGCATCTAAACACAGGGACATCCATGAAAATTAAAGTGTAGAACATGAGAGATGAACAGACTAGAAGAGGAACCACAAGTCTCCGTCCTACAACCTTAACCATGGGAATCCAGTCTCAGGTACAATCAGGAAACATGCTCAGGGGCTCTCTGTAAACAATAGGAAACTAACATTCCTGGGCATATCCAGCAGGAAAAGCAAAAGAGAGCCCAGAGCCAAATCCCTTCTAACTAGACAGCTGTACCTCTATCCATTACCCCAAAGGTAGCTCCTATAATTATGTGTATTTCTACATTATAGATGGTCACAATCAAGTCTCAGCAAAAACTTTCAGCACCATTTTTCACAGCACAAATAAAGTTGAAAATTAACTCCATAGGGTTAGTCAGAGGCAAAAAAAAAAAAAAAAAAAGAGAGAGAGAGAGAGAGGCTATTTTAACTGTATCCAGAATACCTTATTTGCCTATCATTTTTTAACTGTACAGACTGACTACATATATGGAATTCCTAGGAAAATATTGGTCAGGCCAATGATGGTTATCTTCGGAGACAAATGCTGTATTCAAATGTGTAGATAGTTTAATACCAGTGGTTTTTCTTTATTTATGCTTAAACTTAACAGAGCTGAAAATTATTTTGAGAGCATTAAATTTATTCAAGTTGCAGTCACCATCTCCATCTTTCAGTGTTGTCTCGGTAATTTTGTGCTTCACTATTTTTCATTAAAAAATAAAAATGTAGCTGCCTAAGTAGGAATGATAGTAAATTAAGAAATATTTGGGAATGATGTAATGCTATAGTGTAACAGTAACAGAAAAAGGGAATTTTCCTTAAAATATTAAAATACTAATTACCTATTACTACAATTGGAAGTCTAAGATAATTTTACCTAATAGATATTTATTGAGCAATTACTCTGTGCCTGGTTCTGTGTAAGGTCTTGGAAATAAAAGATCTGAATAAGATGCAGCTTTGTTCTGTGTAAGGTCTTGGAAATAAAAGATTTGAATAAGATGCAGCTTTGAACATCATGGAGTTCACACAAGGGCAGTCGCTTCTGTTCTCCTACCCAACACACAAAATACACAATTAGTTTTAATATAAGCTAGACTGTAATATATCCCGAAAAGATAGCATTTATAAAAGGCAGGACTATGGATGAAACAGCAGGAAAAAAAAAAACAGGAAAATATAATCTTCTTTAATAAGTAGAAAGAATAGGCAACCCAAGGCAGCAAAATTCACTGCCATTTTAGAATGCTCCAGTTCTGAGGAATGTACCAACAATAGGCTCTTTATAGCTAGCTGGTCCACTGAGCTTTGTGACATACATGATGACAAAAATTGAATAAATTACTCTTTCCTCATTTGTAACTCACAATTGTTGCAATAAAAATAACTTGTTACTGAAACATAAATAATACATGTTTATTTAAAAATAAAAAGAATAATGCATAAAAATGTATGAAACAAATTAAAATTCACCTGAAATTCCACCACAATGTTTTTTTGGTGTTTTCACATATTCATTTCATGCAAATAAAACGTATAATTCTATGCAGATTTACATATATTCTATTTAGCAGGGACTCCTTTCTATTATATCCATTACTTCTCTTCTCACTCACGTCTCACTTCCTACCAAAAAACTAACAACCCAGTATGTATTCTTCTAATCCTTACATACCTCTCTCCACCATGATTTACCCTTATGCCCCATATGCACCATATGCCCCATTTTCTTTTATGTGTTTATGTGTGAGACACACACACAAAGAATTTGATTTAGAATAAAAGATCAAATTATATAAAGGCTGTTACATTTGCTCTTCTTACTTGCTTTTTTCATGGAAATTCCTCCATGTTGAGCAAAATTTAATAAACACAGGGATCACTGAGGGATTCTGATAAAATGCAGATTCTGACTCAATAGTTCTGGGCCAGGCCCCAGAAGTCTGCAGTTCTAACAGGCTCCCAAGTGATGTCAAACTTGTTGCTCTGTAGACAACACTTTGAGTACCAAAGTACAGAAACTTAGTTTACCCTTTAAAAAAGTATATTTGTACTCCATTCCCCAATTCACTTAGTAGCTCACCAACTATTAGACATTTTCACTTTCTTTCTTTTTTTAGATTTTTGGTACCCCAGCCTTTCTTTCCTTGTTTCTAGAAGTTTTATAAGTCACCCATTTCCTACCTCTACATAGCCTGAGGCCCAACGAACCGAAGTAGGTACCAGCAGCTTAATCGGTGTATTATCTACCTACCAAGCACTTAATACAGCTGCCATTTTCCAGGTCTCTTAAACCCTACGCTCTCCAAGTCTGTGGGTGTCCCAGCATTGCCACCATGCATCTTGGTCAATTCAATCTCACTCCTGGGAGAACTCAAGATGTTGAAGTGATTGTACTAGAATGAATGCATTCTAGCTCTATCGGACATGTCACTACTATCCACAATTGCTAAACATACCGATCTTAAAGAACTCAGAGTTAGTACTTACAGAAACAACTCATTTTAACATTTAACAGCTTGGGGCATCATGAGCTTACAAAGTCCTGGAATGAAATTTCTGTTTTTAAAATTTACTTTTCTGATTTATTAAATTCAATTTATTTATCTCTAATGGTAAATGTCAGTTTTCTTATTTCCCACTTAGGTTTAATTTTCCCTTGCTGAATTTTTTGAATGTTTATCATTGTTCTTCTGAAAACATATTGTGTGGGCATGCAAATAAGGATTTGGCATTTGGCAGTTCTTTATGTTAATGTCATTTTTGCTAGTTTAGTAGTGATCACATATTTCTGTACACAGACGATTACGTATAGCCAATGTTCTTTTTTAACAGGTTCAGAACATGTCCCAGTCTATTGAAGTCTTAAACTTGAGAACTCAGAGAGATTTCCAATATGTTCTAAAAATGGAAACCCAAATGAAAGGGTTGAAGGCCAAGTTTCGGCAGATTGAAGATGATCGGAAGACACTAATGACCAAGCATTTTCAAGTAGGTTTGACTTCTGCAATCTCGTCAATCCAAATCAGACACTGAGTGTAATGGACAATCAGAATGGCAATCAGCTAGAAATAACTATGCATTGGCCCATACGAGCAAGGTTAAAGACTCTCTGGGGACATCAATCATCTCTCCAATGAAACTGACCGTTAGCTGGTAGGAATGCATAGCAGACTTGCTATAAAAAGAGCCTAATCCTCCTAGAGCTTGGTGGAGTTTCTAGACGTATTTACAGGCAATTCAATATCTAAGACAAGGGGAAAATCAAGGAGAATTAATAAGTAAATTTATCAAAGCTCCTTCTGATGACTTTACGCCCTACTAATTTGAGAAGACATATAGAGAATATTTGTTATTAAAAGAGGCAATAATACCATTAATCATAGCATACAAGAATTAAAAAAAGGATGTTTCATAATTTGATACAAAGTCTTTTCTTAGACTTCAGGTTGTTTTTGGCAATTATCCAAAAACACTGAAAATGTAGAAATAGTGCTTTTAAGCATGCTATGTGGACGTTTAGTACCTATGTATGACAGTGCCATATTTTTAAAAATCTGACTATGATAACACCATATGAGCCTCTATTGAAAAGAAATCATCAGCCTCTAAAGGGATAGCATGTAGTTTATAAAACATACTGTGGTTTAATAAGCATAATAGTTTCTTTCTTCTTTCCCTTCTTTAGTGAAATTCACTGCTGACAGTAAGAGAAAGGGCCTGAATTTAAGCATCAGAAGTGCTTTTCACGCATAACCGTGATGGGCACAGAGCTGGTCGGGGACATGTGACAGGATCTCCACATAGCACATTTTAATCTGGCAAAAATTTCCATGGTTTTGTCATTTTCTTCAGTGGTGCTCAGGAGTCTGAGTAGGTTGGTATAGAAAACAGTTTTTACACTGAACCAGTTTTAAAGTTTTACCAGAAAGGTACAACAGAAGGAAGACAGGGTAAGAAAGTTGAGGGTATTGATAGGAGATGAGGCTGAAGGAATGAATCCTGAAGTTTGAGTGGAAGAGAAAATTAAACAAAGCCAGGAAGTTAAGAAATTAGAACACATTAGAGTAAGGCTTAAAAGATATAATAAACGTAAATATTACAGGAAATGAGAGAATGAGTGAACTGGATGAATAGAGAATTTATAGGGGAGTGATAACCTACAAAAAATATAAGGCTGAGGAGGACATGAGTTCATGTTAACCAACATTTATTGAGCATGTACTGTGTGCAAGCGGGGCCCGCTACTGGATATGTAATGACCTCTCTTCTATGAAAGACGACTAAAACAGGCAGGTAAAAATTGATGGTAAATAAAAGCACAAACATTACTGAAGAGCACAAAGGGAAGAGTAAGGTTGTTTAATTTTATTCAGAGCAGATCAGGGAAAGAGTTACAAGATTTGGCCATTTTCAGGAAAGCAGTTTTGGACTAGTCCCCACAACATACACACACACACACACACACACACACACAACCAAAATCCCAGAGGACTTCAAGAAGACGAGAACATTTGCAAGGTTCAGGGTTAGGGTACAGGCCATAGAGGAGTACCATAAGCCGTATGCTGAGGTCATCAACAAGGTAGGAGATGGAAGCTGGCACCGACAGCACAGGGGGAGCATTCCCAAAAAGGAAGGAGGACAGAAGGAGAGGTGCTCAGGGTGTCTGGCGCACAGTGAAAATTATTCAAGCTCAGGTGGGCAGTCCAGAACTCTGTGATGCCAAGGGAGAGTTAGAGGGTGCCAGGCCTGGCAGGGCTGGGGACACGAGGAAGCATGTCCATCTGTGGGAACTCTTGGGAGATGATCAGAAACAAAGAGATTCAACGCTGAGAGAAACACAAGGAAATAATTTTCCTTTTCTAGAAGTTTGCCTAGCAGCAGCCATAGGGCGTCATGATTTTGATTGATTAGTAGTTCACATAATCCAAGTGGATACTTCAGTTGTATGTAAAAATCCAAACAGCAATGATAATTTTCTGAAGAATTATACATACTCAGCACATAGTTCTGACAACTTTAAATATATATTAGCTAATTTAATCCTCTCAACAATACTATAAAGTAGGCACCATATTTATCTCCGTCCTTGAGATGAAGAAACTGATACAATTTGTTCAGCATGAAATACCTAATATGCCTCAGAACAGCAATATCCAGCTGTAGAGGTCAGCCAGCTAATACCAGTTCTATACTGCCTCTCCCAAGTAGATAATAGCTTTCTGAAACTTAAGAATAATAATTACATGCTAAATATGTTTGTTGAATTTATGTATTCACTGAGTCTGAGCATGAGTCAGATGGTGACTCAGCACCTAGGGGCTGGGGTGCTATATTTAAGACAAAGAACTGGAACATTCCAAAAGTAAGTTTACATCAGAGAATACTTTTAAATTGGAAGAAAATCTGACTAATATGAAAATCTTATATTAGTTAACATACTTGAAACTATCATTCTTTTTTTTTAATTTTTTTTAAGATTTTATTTATTTATTTATTTGATAGATAGAGATCACAAGTAGGCAGAGAGGCAGGCAGAGAGAGAGGAAGGGAAGCAGGCTTCCCGCTGAGCTGAGAGACCGTTGCAGGGCTCGATCCCAGGACCCTGGGATCATGACCCGAGCCCAAGGCAGAGGGTTTAACCCACTGAGCCACCCAGGTGCCCCAAAACTATCATTCTTATAGGAAAGATCATGGTTGGGCAAGAGAGTCTAGCTACAACGTTGGCTGTAAGAGTGACATAGTAGACAGTGAAATTCTAGAAGAAATCAGTAAGTACAGATCTGTGCTATTCTACTTTAACCTTTTAAGTATTTCATATGTATATTGGCCGAAATTTCCATTGCTCTCTGACTAGTGTTACAAGTTTCAAAAGTGATTACCAATAATCAAATTATGAATTTTTGAAAATATCCTGAAACACAATTAGCTTTTTTTTTTTTTAAGTTCAGGGGAAAAAAAGTTCCCAAAATTGTGACACTGAATTGCTCTCTTTTCAGTATTCCCATAATGTAACATAAAACTCTTCATTGTAACTGTATAATATGCAGCAAATGCTACCAATAGAACTCTTCTTATTAAAATATAATGAAGCAATTGTGTCTTCCTTTCGGGATGCCATAAGATGCTTAAACTAATAAGTGTATTTCCAAATGAGCCACCAAAATGAGTAAAGTTATGCAATTCTACCTTTTCACTGTGATACTTATGAATCTTTCTCATTATGAAGACAGTCCCCTCCCACTCAACATGGACATACAGACAAAATCGAAAAATTCTGAGCTTACAGAGTAAGTGAAAATTTCCCCACAAGAAACATAAGCCCATAAATCAGGGCAGCAATGCGAACTCCTGCTATTTTAATGCATTTATAGTAATAACATCTTCCAAATGTAATTTTAAAATGCAATTTTCAGCTCCTTAAATTAGTTAGTGTACAGCATTGTTTCTGACAGTACCTATGGATTATTCTCAAATGATCATAACAGTGATAGCTCTTTCCACAAATGAGATCATCTGTTAAAAAAAACTCACAACTGACTCACACCCTTGAAATTTCCACTGACCACTAGCACCAAATTAAAGGAAAAGAAGACAGATGACATACCTAGAAATTGAAAGTGAAACTGCAGGTGAGGCTCAGTCCCATGATGCTAGAAATCAGAGACACTGGGTTGGCAAAACACGGTTCTTGTTCTCCAGATGAAAATCAGCTTTAAGTTTTAAATGACCTAGAGCACCTGGATGGCTCAGTGGGTTAAGCCTCTGCTTAGGCAGACGTTGTGATCCCAGGGTTCTGGGATCGAGCCCCACATCAGGCTCTCTGCTCCGCAGGGAGACTTGTGAGCTCTGTCTGTCAAATAAATAAATAAAATCTTTAAAAATAATAAGTAAAAATTTAAAAAAAAATTTTTTTTAATTTTCAAATGACCCTATACAACTAGTTCCTTTGTTACGTGAACTGTGAGCACCTTGGTCTTTGAAAGAGTTGAAAGAGTTAATTCACTACATGGGTGAGCAATTCTGCCTCACTTAAAGAGCTCTGGATTATCTATGCTAAGGCAAATGGAGTCAGAATGTGGGTAATAATTCAAAATGGTAAACAGCAACATGCATTTCTTCGAGCTTTGAGGAGCTTTGCATGATTTATGATGCTTGCCGAACTTACCTTCCTAATGACATTGTGCTAAGGTGGATGTTAAAAAGAATGAAGGAATATCTAAGTGCACTGGAACAGGGACAGAGTGGTAGAAAGCCATAGTTGTAACAATTCGGAGTGTTACAGAAAGGCTGTTCCGGATCCAAAATTCTTCTGGTAAGTAGTCCCATAACATAGATAATTAGTAAGTAATTAGAGTTCACAGATAGAGGATATTTGACCTATTTCTAATAATTCATAATTAGAAGATAGATCCTGATTATATTTCTTAAAAAATGTATTGTTCACTTTATAAAATGCTACCAGAAGGTAAAATAATACATTAACCATTAATTGCTATCATAAGAAGTTTTTATAATGATGATAAGGATCAATTTGTTCTATAGAAAAGCACGGGGGCACCTGGGTGGCTCAGTCGGTGAAGCGACTGCCTTCGGCTCAGGTCTTGATCCCAGGGTTCTGGGATCAAGCCCCACATTGGGCTTCCTGTAGAGCAGGGAGCCTGCTTCTCCCTCTGTCTCTGCCTCCATGAATAAATAAGTAAAATTTTAAAGAAAAAAAAAGCACATAACCATTTAAAGAGAGGTTCTTGTATTGCGATAAATGGATTTACTACTAATGATCATGTAGCCACTTATATTCTCACAAAGCACCTAGTTTCAACCAAAAATCAATAAGAATTTTGATATACAAATGTTGAATCAATAAGCTGTAAACCTGAAACTAATATAATGTTATATCCTGATTACACATCAATAAAATTTTTCTTTTAATTTAAAAAAAAGGAATTTTGGATCTGTTTTAATAATCTGCTTTAAGTATCATATTGATACTGCTTGATCTATTTAAATGACTCTCCGGAACAACTGGCCGCTTTTTCGCAGGAGTTGAAAGAGAAGATGGATGAACTCCTGCCCTTGATCCCGGTGTTGGAACAATACAAAACAGATGCCAAGTTAATCACCCAGTTCAAAGAGGAGATCCGGAATCTGTCTGCCGTCCTCACTGGGATTCAGGAGGAAATCGGTGCCTATGACTATGAAGAACTGCATCAAAGGGTTCTCAGCCTGGAAACCAGGCTTCGTGACTGCATGAAAAAGCTGAGTAAGTAGAACAATTTCATTTATTTAAGTTGTGTTTTTAGCGGTTTCAGTGAAAACTGCATTCTTACATTTTGCAGACAGTCATGAATATCTAATTATAGAGAAACCAATGTCTGCTTTCTCAGTGTAAGTATTCCTTAACGCCTTAAGCACACCTGTGTAATCAGTGCTAGTTGATTAACGGCTGCCTAATTTTCACAGCACCCTGTTACCATTTGGTGGCTTGAAATAATATGGACAATTCTATTGGCTACAATAATGGCAATACGTTACTACAGACCAATAATATGGGATGATCAATCATTACTTGGCTAAAAGGGAGATGAGGCATTTTTATTAGTAGAGAAAGTTAGAGGCTGGGAAAAATGTAGTTACCTTAGGACCAAATATGAAATAGCAGTAATTAAATTGGACAGAAACAATTCCTCTACTATAGAGAATTACCATTAGCTAGCAGTTCTGATCCACACAAGAAATTAAAAGGAGGCACCTATTCAAATATAGATTCGCTACTCTGCAAGGGGTCAAGCATATGACATGGGATATGGACTCCAGTTCCTGAGTCCTGAAATGTGTGGTTCAACCTGGTCTAAATTTCCAAACTCCTTCACTTCATCCATGAGTTAATTACTCAACTGAAATCATCATGGCACTAGGCTGTAATTTAATGCAAAGTAAATACATGGTCACAGATTGAATGAGGAGGCATTGTTAGATCATTTAGGAACAGTATTTCAGTTGTTGACATGAAGGGACATGTCAGGGAGGTCAGGGAAATACTAGAGAAAAGTGTTCCCTCAATGGAAAGAAACACTTATCTGGAATAGAAAATAAACTAAAAAGAGAGAAAAAGAAGTTGGAAAAGATAATTTCTAGTAAAGACAACTTCTTCAGGCAATAGATATAAACACTTAATATTTAGATGGCTGATGCGTACTTTAAGGATTATTCTACAAATGCGATCCAAATTTAAAAAAAGAGAGTGAATGTACAAAACATTATATTTAGTACCATTCAAAATAATTTGGGGAATCACCAGATCAGAGGCTCCACTGAAGTCAATCCAGGATTTCCTAGAGATTCTGACATAATTACTCAGAAGGCAATTAACATAAACCCTAAAGCCAAATGCTTATACAGGCATCCCCAGTTCCTTATTCCTCATCAGTCAAGGCCCACACCTTTTCACCTATAACTCTTCTTCTAACAATCATGACTCCAGTAGATTCTACGACTCCTATTCTTGCACTTTTCACCCATTGCGCACATTATGGCCAAAGGCATTTATCTGAAGCATAAATCTGAAATTAATCTGCGCTGCTGAAAATCCTAGCATATAGCCCACAACTTATGAGGCCCTCCATATGCGGCCCTACTTCTCCCCTCAGGTCCTGCCACTCCTCCCCTCACATGCTACATCTGAGTCATATGTGTTCCACACTTTCTCATCACAGGGTAGTGTTGAGATGCTTGTCCCTTCTCCTGAAATGCTCTTTCCTGTTTATCCTTTCTGTGTCAACACATGTTCACTGGCCTCATGAGACAAATTTCCATCTATCCTTCAGTTCTCAGTTTAAATATCATGACTTGGCTAGAATCCTTCATTAAGCTCCCTATGTATACTGTATCCCAGCTGGCTGATATTTCACCCGAACCCTGATATTTCACCAATGACTGGACTTTTCTTTTCTTTTTTCTTTTTTTTTTTTTAAAGATTTTACTTATTTATTTGACAGAGAGAGATCACAAGAAGTAGGCAGAGAAGCAGGCAGAGAGAGAGGAGGAAGCAAGCTTCCTGCTGAAGAGAGAGCCCGATGTAGGACTTGATCCCAGGACCCTGAGATCATGACCTGAGCCCGAAGGCAGAGACTTAACCCACAGGACAAAAGTCCAGTCTCATGACTGGACTTTTCATGCTTCATTACCACTACATGTGTAACTGGATAGCTGCCTTCTAGATTTTTTTCCATCAGAACAAGAACAGTATCTGTGACACTCCCTTTAAAACTTGTATTCCCTCAATGACTGGAAAACTGCCTGACAAAGAAAAGTTAATAAATATTTGCCAAATAAATTAATTCTATAAGGAGCCATATGGTAACAACTTCACATTTTCAACAAAGTAAACAACAGCTATTTCAAGACTTATTTGAAAAAAACTCTCTAAGCCACATATTTAAGTCACATGGCATGGGACTGACTAAGTGTTATCTGATATAACACTTAAATACCTCCTTACATGCTATTCTTTTGTAATTAATGTTATGAAGTTTATTCCTAATATCCAGTAGGTAAAATATTACTGACATAAGTGAGTTCTATTTTATTTTTAAATCAAAAAATGCCTTTAGTGTAATGCACATATTAATTACATAGCTTGCCAGATGATGTCTCCACCAAACCAGATAAGAAAATCTCAGTCCAAGAATTGAGTGCCCTCACTATCTAAATTACTTTGGGGGTTACAAAAAAAAATCCAGATGCATTTTTAGTAGCTCATAAAACATTTGATTACAGATTTTCTGTAAATGACAGTGCATAAGATTGGTCTGTGTAGGACTCTGACTTACTTTAGAAGAGGTCTGTTTGCTACAGATGAATCACTCCAGATTCTGAGAATCAATATATTCAGTCATTTCAAGCAACTCACAATAAACCCAAGCCTAAACTTTGTACACTGAGACCAGATAAATTTGCTAAGTACACCTACACTCTACAAAAAAATGGACAGGCAAAAGAGTCGTTCTAGCTAGTAAATACCTTGGAACTTAGAGTGTGCCAGTCAGGTTTTTGAGGGACTGGCATGGAAAATTCTTGGAATTTGCTGAACTTTAGAAATGAATTTCACTTCTAAGACATGTTATCTCTGAGTTGACTCAGGTAGAAAGAATGTCGCAGTTTGGAAATGAAATCCACACTCCTTTCAGCTCTTTCACAATCTCTTTTGGTTTTTTGTTCAGTCCGCATAGAACTCTCCCACACACAGCCTACTTCAATGTTGAAAATGATATCTGGGAGAAATTAATTTAAGTGGACACAAATTCATCCTATTCCTTCTTACTAAACCATGGATAATGTTTCCATGATGCCCTGAGGCCTTAGGACAGTGATCTACAATACATATATTTTTTTAACATCAAAGGCTCTTTTTACTAATTTGCCTTCAGGAACAGCAAAGTTTGAAAGAATATAACTTTCAAATTAACTACATTAACTAGTTAATATTTAACTTTATCTTTACTAATCAAAAACAAAACCTTGCCACTAATGCAAATGTCTAACAGCAATAAAATAGTATTCAACTTTCTTATTTAATGAGGTGGTTGCTATTTGAGTTAATTGATATGACCTTACAAGAGATTAGAAATAACTCGGACATGTTATAAACTCTTTCCTAGATTATTAGTAGCTCTGAGGTCTCTACTTACGGAGTAGAGAGGCTAGTGCCACAATGACTGTAACTCATTTATGCTGTTTGTCCCAAGAGCCCGGTACTTTTCTCTATCACAACAGATCTACAGAACAATCAGAACGACTTACTGAGAGTCTCCTAAGCAGAGAAAGTATTTATCAGCAGGATCACTACCATTAATTACAATGTAGAGCACCTGTCCAGGTAGAGACAGACAGCCCTAATGCCATGAAGTATGAAGTTCCATGGTCCCTGAAAAAAAATAAATAAAGGAATCTTCATATCATCCTTTTTAAAAAATTACTCCAGCTTGAAAGGAAGTATCTGAAACATGTATTTGCAGAAGAAAACACAAACACATGATTGGGAGCAGTGCCTTACGCTAATAGTCTAATACTACTTTGTACTTATATTTCTGGAACTTTAAATAAAGATTGGATGACATTATTTCTGAGAACCTTTAAACTCCATGCTCCCTATTAACTGCCCAGTTATCAAAATATCAGAACACATGGACTCAGAAAACAAATGTTAATCAACATCAGGACCATTAATAGGAGATAGATAGAAAAAAAAAAAAAAAAAAACATGAAGGGCTCAATGTTCCAAAGCATCTAAAATCCAGCTCTTCTGCTCTTTGGATCTATACCGAGACATTAGATAATCATGGTATATCTTCAATACAGTAGCAGGAGCAGGAAGTTTCACCCATCATCGGCATCTTCAATCTTCACAAAAGCCTCTCAACACACACAGCCAATTAGCAGAGGGCAGAAATGGATCGGGGCAAGAGAATCAAATTGCAACAATGATGAATGCATTTCCGCTCAACTTTTCAGTGAATTTGCTTTTAGGGAAAATGCACATCACATAAATTTTAAGAGACTAAAAAACAAACTTGCCTGCAAGGTCTAACTAAGTTACTCTCCAAAAGTAAGTAAGGCTCTAAAGGAATCACAAGTCACTGAGAACACCAGGGCACCATTCAGCGTTATTTCTACCAGAGAATTACGGTTTTGGAGAAAACAGAAATTAGGGAAAGAAAAAAAGGTTTTAACAAGGGAGCACCCTAGTGGGTCTGAATGAGGTACAGTAATGCTCTTTCCTAACTGCTTAATTTTCTCCTGTGAGAGACACGGTCAAGTCCCACGTGCTTCATTAAATATCCCATTCCTAGACATGCGAAGTATGATTAAATGCACGTGAGAATTTGCTGAAAGAAGCACAGTTAAAACTCTCACGCACACCCTGAGAGCATCAATAGACGTTTAATGTAGATTATAATCAGGCTTTCCAGTCACCTTCCCTCCACTCCCTCAAGTTAGTTCTATTTTAGGGCAATTGTGTGGGGCCATCTAGTGAAGCTCAGGATATGTCTTTCTATTAACAGTTCTGAGGCTTCATGTTCAAGGGAATGGCCGTAGCACTCATCGCACTCCAATCTCAAATCTACAATCTGCATGATTTTAAAATCTAAAATCTAAATCTTAAATTTAGATTTTAAAATCTAAAATCTAAACTCTAAATCTGCGAATGCATGGCTCAGTCAGTTAAGCATCTGTCTTTGACTCCAGCGGTAATCCCAGGGTCCCGGGGTGGAATGAGCCCTGTATATATCTATATATAGTACATCAGGCTCCCTGCTTAGCGGGGAGCCTGTTTCTTCCTCTCCCTCTGCTGCTCCCCCTGCTTGTGCTCTCTCTCTCTCCCTCTCTCTGTCAAATATACAAATAAAATGTTAAAAAAATTTTTTTTTTTAATTTTTGATGGTCACAACTTTTGGTCACAAGTACGGAATTTGGATTACCGGCATGTTTATACCAAATGAGATTTTAAAAGAAAAACCCAATTTTCTATGTGTAATAGTCTTATTTGTTCATTCAACAAATGTTAATTGATTCTCCAGGGTGTGCCAGCACTCTGGTAGGTACTGGGTGATACAAAGATGAGTAGCACACTGTCTCCCTCTACTGTTAAGAAGTTTGCATTTTAGTGGCAAAAATGAGCACAAAAGTGGATCATTAGAGCAATACTGATGGCCTACTGTTTGACAAGCAGTATGCCAGCTGTTTCACATGTTATCTGTTCTAACCACTGGAAGAATTCTGGATTGGGCATGATTATGGGCAATTTCTGCTCAGAGAGTTTAATTACCAAAGGTACACGTTGGAGGCAGCATCTGTAAACCCAAGTTCCTTCTGAATTCAAAGGCAGATTTCATACCCAGATTTCCTTCTTTTTTGCTATAGAAAGAAAGGAGCTAGAGAGTCTTTTTTATCCTTCCCTAAACCCCATTCACATGCACTCACATCATTTCTCTCTCCAACTAATCTCTTGAAACCACCTCTTAGCTGCTGCCTCACTTCCACCACCCTGACCCAGATCATCATTCACCATCTCTCATTTGGGTGACTGCAGTGGGCCTCTTACCCACTGTCCTTAACCTGAAGTCATTCCCTCGCCACTACATGAGGTGTTTAAAATAGTCTTTTCCAAATGCAAATGTTGCAGCCGGCACGACAAATGGACCAGGAACGTGAGGGTAAGAGGATGGTGAAAAGAAATTAAGAGACAAAGAGATGGGGGCAGGAGGAGCACCGAGGAGGATGTCCACTAGTGCCGAGTTTATTCAAGGCTGTGAGGCATTATACAGCTAACAGAAACAATCATAAGAAAGTATCTATTTTTAGCTGATTACTAAAGAGTTTGCAACATGCACAGAAAATCCTTCAAGCTTTCCCATTATCTATTTCCTAAACATCAATAGCAGACCTTCTAGCACCAGACGTACTGACTTCAAGGCCACTCAAGACACAGTTTGTGTAAGCACAGCACAGTCTTACAGTGGTGTCGTCTATAGCCCGTACAAGGACAGCAGGGACCAGCCAGGAATTTCTGACCCCGGCCAAATCGGCTCTACCTGACTAGCAAACGTGTGGGAAGTCACGTAGGCGAGCGCACAGCACATAGCACACACCCCTTCTCAGTGCTCCTGGACTTTATTGACCTTAGCCTTTTGTTCGGCTATTCAGCCTTTAAAGGAGGCACAAGTCAGGGCCTGGTTTGGTCCCCGTCTCAAGACTTACCATGGCCTCCCACATGCAAACTGAATCATATTACACCTATGTTTAAATGATTTTCTTTTAAAATTAAATCCAAATAGCTTTTCGTGATCTGTCTTGATGACATGGAATCTGCCTAATTCTCCAGCCCTTTTCTCACAAGTTCTCATCATGTACTCACCATAAGCTTTAGCCATTCTAATCTTTCAGTTCCTTGGTCATGCATGCTTTCTTGGCTGGACACTGACCTTCTACCCCGTAATGGAACATTCTTCCACATTACCTATCCAAACTCTAATGATTTTGCATTTTATACACCAGACATCAACTTTCCTATAGAGCCTTCTCTGATTGCTCCTGTGTGTGGTTGGCTACCCCGACACTGTCTCCCAGAGTCACCCATCCCACTCTCCATGAAACTTGGCACACTTTTCAGAAAATTCCCATTTGCTTCTTTTACATTTTTTAAATCTTCACCCCCTTAAAGATAAGATGTCTCTTCTCTGAGAGGGCAGGGACCATCTATGTCTTATTCCAGTTGAATTCTTGAAGACTATCATAAAACACCTGAAACGTAGTAGATAAAACTTAGTGTCAAATAGTGAGAGCAAATATTTTTTATTTTTTTTATTATTTTTAATTTTATTTACTTATTTGTCAGAGAGAGATCACAAGTAGGTGAGAGGCAGGCAGAGAGAGAGAGGGGGAAGCAGGATCCCTGCTGAGCAGAGAGCCTAAAGCAGGGTTTGATCCCAGGACCCCGAGATCATGACCTAATATGAAGGCAGAGGCTTAACCCACTGAGCCACCCAGGCACCTAGGGAGAGAGAGTCTTAAGCAGACTCTGCACTGAGCATGGAGACTGACATAGGGCACTATCTCATGACAGTCAAATATGGAATGTCTTATATTTTATGAAGTTGAATCATGACGGTCAAATATGGAATGTCTTATCTTTTATGAAGTCGAAACTCGTTGGAGAAAAAAAAAAAGACAATAAAAGCACAGCCTTCCTTAACCTTTGTTATTGTTGCTATCTGTCCTCTCTTCAATGGCAATGCAACATTTCATTACAAAACACAGTATTTGGTTCTACCTAGCACTTAAAACAAGAGACACTGAAAATCTCACTGGAAGCAGAAATTAATAGAAAAACCAAACTGTGTACCCACAGTGGAGTGGAGTGAAATTTAAATTGGAAATTTAATAGGGGAAATTTACAAGAATTACCCCACAAATTAAATTGAGAAGAACCTCAGATGAGTTATTTAGCAAAGATAGTCCTACTTTCCCTAAAATTCTAGACTGTAATACAGAATGCAATTGCTCCAGTATCCAAGTACTTGGTGATGACTTATTCTTCCAGAATCCTCAAACCCTCATTATTTTAGCACATTTTTAGGTAATTGGTATATTTTACCATAAATCGACTTATTATTGATCTTTCTTTTTATGTCCTACATTTTCTTAGATTACAACCAAATGTTAAGACTTTTAAGAAGAGGGGTGCAGGGCTGCCTGGGTGGCTCAGTGGGCTAAAGCCTCTGCCTTCAGCTCAGGTCATGATCCCGGAGTTCTGGGATAGAGTCCCACATTGGGCTCTCTGCTCGGTAGGGAGCCTGCTTCCTCCTCTCTCTGCCTCTCTGCCTACTTGTGATCTCTGTCTGTCAAATAAACAAATAAAATCTTTAAAAAAAAAAAAAAGAGGGGTGCCTGGGTGGCTCAGTAGGTTAAAGCCTCTGCCTTTGGCCCAGGTCATGATCCCAGGGTCCTGGAATCAAGCCCTGCATCGGGCTCTCTGCTCACGAGGGAGCTGCTTCTTCTTCCTACTTGTGATCTCTATCAAATAAATAAATAAAATATTTTTTAAATATTTTTTAAATATTTAAATATTTAAATATTTTTTAAATATTAACTATATATATATACATATATATATATATTGTGCTTTCAAAGGCAACCATGAATTGCCAAAATATTTGAGATTTCATAATACGATTCTGTTCCATTCAGTCTGGATGTTAAATAGGCTTCTCCTTAAACATATACTCATAATATAAGCTCTATCCCAAAAAAGTTAAGATAATTTTAAAATTTTCAAATCAAGAGAAATAAAAAGGTCACTTTTCTCAACTACCTAATCATTGTATTTTTGAATATACAGAACTATACACATGCCATATATCATAAAATGCTAATCATAACAAATTAATAAATTTAAAACAATTTTGGAAAAACACAGGTATTTAGAAACATATTGTTTTTGGCCTTATTTACGAGACACCCAGCAAAAACTCAATCTAGTGCCCTATCCAATAATCAATTGTATCCATCATTACCATCACCTTTCTCTTGGTAATGTAAATGTCAAGACTAAAGATAAAAATAAAATTTTAAGTAATATACATAGATTTTTACTATACTTTACTAAAATTCACTATGTATAGTACAAACTTATTTTCAGTAGTTTTAATAGACTTTAAAGATCAAATCGTATCTACTTCTTGCTACATGAGTTCTCCAATGGCCTTAAGTAAAAAGAAATAACATTCTGTCATAAAGATAGTCACTACTCCATTTAATTTACTTATATGGGCATGGCCTTAGGATTTAAATCCAGAAGCTGTTAGTTCAGGATATTACAAGATACAATTATATATTGAAGATATAAACAAAAGACAGATGGTTTTTATGCTTCATTGATCCAAACAACAAATCTTCTGAATCCCAAATGATATATTTTCCTGAGCTACTGATTGATAAATATGAATTGCAACTGATTGTAAAAAAGTTTATTGTCTAAAAGTCATCAGGAAATAAAACCGTCACTTTCTTAAACTATCCATTCAGTATATTTTCTGAATAGACACAATCACTATATTATAAAATACTAATATTCTCCTGTGCCTCACTGTAGACAGAGGCGCATAGCAGGAGAAAATCAATGAAGCAAGTATCTTGACTTCCTTGCCATCCACTTTTGCAAGAACATTTGTCTTCCAGGCATTTGGGGAAATTATCCTTTCTGTCTGCCTTTGTCCTCACAAAAAGTGAGAGTGAAGTAAGAACGATAATGATTTATTTGAACAAAACCTAGTTTTTGGGAGCCAAGTAATAGAAATGACTTCTATTGTTTATTTTACTTTATTTTTATGATTTCTGTATTCCATCAGAATCTGAAAATATCTGTGGTTCACTTAACATTAATATCTGTAAAATTATAATTTAAAAAGCAGCCAGTTGCTTACAAATTCTCGCACCTTTAATTTTACCAATTTCACTTATCAAGATGCATTTTAGCTAGGAATCAAATAAATACTTAGCAGACACATTTCAGATGGGAAGAAAGCAACATGGACAGCCCTGCTTTTGGCTTCCCAAGAGTAAGAGCAGATGATGATAACCCTGATCACCCCATGTTTTACCACAACCACAAATACCACCTTCTTCCCAGCAACACATGAAAGTTTGTACATGCCCTATCCACTCAGTGTCACCTTAATTAGACTAAGAAAATGACAAGCTTCAGAACTTCCATCTTTGAGATGAGAAAATTCCATCCCAGAGAGTAAGTGCATTATCCAATTTTACATGATGATTTAATGCTGTAGCTTAGATTAGGAACCAGATCTCCTAACACCCACCTCAGCATTCTAACCTGGATGGAATATACCACAGAAACATTTCCTAGGAAAACATCTGAGAATTTGTGGGAATAAAAACAAAGACACCTCTCCACCCCCGCCCCAAAAAAATGTATAAAAAGATAGAGGCATGGTTACTCGGTTCCTAAATAGATGACCATCTACTCATGGGGTTCATTTATTTAATTATTCTCTTTCCCATCTCCCCTCTCTACTAGATTATTCCCAAAGGCAAACAAGCTTTTCTTCATGAGATCCGCACAATAGTAAAAATTTCCCACGACCCTTTATTTCTCTACCCTCATCTCCTTGCTTTTTCTCCTTTGAAAGAATCTCCTATAGCTGCTGCTTTAATTTACAGTCTTCAGAACCAACGGTGACCCAGCTTCCGTTCCTAACACTGTCTTCATTTGATTCTGTGATCACCAGGGACTTCTTGCTGCTAACTTCCATGATCATTTCGGTGAGCTTATTAGAGATCTCAGTGGCATTCCTCACAATTCAGTACTTCATCCTCTTAAAAGGCCCTGTGTGTGTGTGTGTGTGTGTGTGTGTGTGTGTGTTTCCTTAACACTACATTATTTTTAGGTGCTTTCTGTCACTTCTTTTGAGCTCTTCTGCTGGGTCGCCATGCCTCACAGTTCTGTTCTAAATGCTTTTCTCTTTTCTCTGTATGTCCTCCCTCTAAGGCAATTTTAGTCTCTGGCTTTCCCTAGACTGTTAAAACTCATCTCAAAAGGGTGTCTATGCCCCCTAGATTTTTATACTATCTTCTTTACACCTCCACTGGCATGCAAACCAGTCATGAACAACTTAAAATAATCTGTACTGAATTCTTGATCTTTTCTCCCAAATCCATTCCTTCCTCAGTCACTTCCTGTGAGTAAATGGCAATACAATCTTCTTAGCTGAACAAGCCAAAATTTGGATATTATCTTGGACTATTTTTTTTAACATAAGGTTTTCTTCAATTCCTCTTTTTACTTCCCATTCTAACATCTATTCTGAAGCCAGTCCTACGAACTTTATCCCAAAAATCATAACACAAACCATCTACTATTTTCCATCCCCATCACCGCTTCCATCATCCCTTCCCTGGATCAATGTGACAATCTCTTTCTTAACTGGTCTTTCTGCCTTTACTCTATTCCCTCTAATTAACTTTCATATGCTACCTTGAGTGATCTTTTTAAAATGTATCGCTCACATTCTGTCACTCCCCTGACTTCTTAAAATTCTCAGATAGCTTTCCATCATACCTAGAATGAAATCCAAATACTCTGACTTTACATAGCTTCATCTTTTGGACCACCTTTCTAACCTCGTCTACTTTTCCAAGTGTGCTCTAGACACACTGGCTTTTTTTTTTTTTTTAATTTCTGTGTGTGTTAACTCACCACACATACCCAAATATAGGACGTCTGCAAGAACAGTGATAACAGTTAACATTTATTAAGTTATATGTATTTCTTTTTTTTATTTTATTTTTTATAAACATATATTTTTATCCCCAGGGGTACAGGTCTGTGAATCGCCAGGTTTACACACTTCACAGCACTCACCAAAGCACATACCCTCCCCAATGTCCATAATCCCACCCCTTTCTCCCAAACCCCCTCCCCCCAGGAACCCTCAGTTTGTTTTGTGAGATTAAGAGTCACCTATGGTTTGTCTCCTTCCCAATCCCATCTTGTTTCATTTATTCTTCTCCTACCCCCTTAAGCCCCCATGTTGCATCACCACTTCCTCATATCAGGGAGATCATATGATAGTTGTCTTTCTCTGCTTGACTAATTTCGTTAAGCATGATACGCTCTAGTTCCATCCACATTGTCGTAAATGGCAAGATTTCATTTCTTTTGATGGCTGCATAGTATTCCATTGTGTATATATACCAAATCTTCTTAATCCATTCATCCATTGATGGACATCTAGGTTCCTTCCATAGTTTGGCTATTGTGGACATTGCTGCTATAAACATTCGGGTGCACGTGCCCCTTCAGATCACTACGTTTGTATCATTAGGGTAAATACCCAGTAGTGCAATTGCTGGGTCATAGGGCAGTTCTATTTTCAACATTTTCAGGAACCTCCATGCTGTTTTCCAGAGTGGTTGCACCAGCTTGCATTCCCACCAACAGTTCAGGAGGGTACCCCTTTCTCCGCATCCTCGCCAGCATCTGTCATTTCCTGACTTGTTGATTTTAGCCATTCTGACTGGTGTGAGGTGATATCTCATTGTGGTTTTGATAGTTATATGTATTTCTTAATTTTTCCCAATAACCCTGTGAAATAGGTATTATTACTGCTGTTACCCATGAGACAGTGGGAGGTTAAAAACTGTTCTAGAGCCCCAGAGAGTAAGTGATAGAATTAGGATCCATATCCAGACAGTCAGGAATGACCACCCTGCCCCCACCACCTCCCTGCTCCCCCCAATCCCTGCTCCAGATCTAAGACTCTGCCATCTAACTGATCCACTGCCTGAATGTCCTTCCCTTCAACTTAGGTTCCATGGTTGACTTCTTGGCAATTAGCTCTCAGATTAAATATTACTCTTTCTGAGAGGTCCTCCCTACTCACCCAATCTAAAGCAGTGCCTCCCCCCAGGTCACTATCAAATTATTCTACTTAAATAATCTGCATTAAAATTTTTCCTACCTGATATATTGCCTTGTTTGCTTATTTCTTTCTTTTATACCCTTTCTTCAAAATGGAAGCTCCACCAGAAAAAAAGGTGTCATGTTTTGCTTACCATACTAATTCTAGTACACAGAACAGTGCTTGATACTCATTAAATCTTAGCTTGATGAATTAATGAATAGTGAAGTGAATAAATGAGTCAATGAATAAATGACTCATTTAAGACATTATTATTTAAAACTGTTGATATTTTGAGCCATTATAATTTTTTCAGTTTAAGTTATTAATGCTATAAATTTTGGTTTACTCAAAGAATTTCACTGAGGGGTAGAAAGTTATGGGGCCAAGGTCAAATCCAGGGTGGTGCCAGGAAGACAAAGGCTGGCATTGCACATTGTGAGTCACTGGGCAGATGGGAGATAGCTAATGAGTGACAGACAGAGAAAAAAATGATAGTGGAATCACACAGAAGAATCAAAGAATGCAAAACACAAAGTTTATAAATATTCACAGGAATCTCTCTGGTCAGAGACTACATGTAAAATATCTTTATTTGGAACCAGAGCTCACGCAGTTTCACATGCATCATTTTAAAATATTTTTAGAGACTGAGATTGAGTGAGTATGAGCCATTGGGGGGAGGGGGAGGGGGTGAGAAAGAATCTCAAGCAGGCTCCATGTCCAGTGCAAAACCTGATGCAGGGCTCCATCTGACAACCCTAAGATCTTGACCTGAGCTTAAATCAAGAGTTGGATGCTCAACTAATTCAGCCACCCAGGTGCCCTACATGCATATTTTTTAAATGGTTTACATTTAATGGGTTACATTAAAAATTCATTCACAGAAAAAAAAAAACAAAAACAAAAACATTCACTGAAATCTCAGAGTTAAAGTTTGCAAAATTATATTGATTTACCAAATTATAGAGATAAGTTTCCTTCACACACTCAGGACAACTACCAACAAGACACATAGGCAAAACCAAATCAGTGAGATCTAATAAGAAATACATTTGCTAAATATGTTCTTTCTCGACACTCACGTTCATTTTCTCTTTTAATACTTTATTTATTTACTTCAGAGAGCAGGAGCAGGGGAGAGGGGAGGCAAAGGCAGAGGGAGAAGGAGAAGCAGACTCCTGTGGAGAAGGTAACGTGAAGCAGAGCTTTATACCAGGACCCCGGGGATATGACCTGAGCTGAAGGCAGATGTTTAACTGACTGAGCCACCTTGGTGCTTCCTCACATCCATTTTTTATAGAAAATTAAATATGAGAAATTTGCTGAATTTGCTTGTTTCTTTCTAGGTTTGACAATTTAAGTATGTTTTGCAGAATAAATGCAAATGTGGTTAAAATGAGATTAAATTTCAGGTTAGCTAAGTAGGCTGTTTTAATGGGAAAGGTGCTTATGTATTTTAGTACTCAGGGCTGAATTTCTATAATTTTCATTTAATATTAAGAGATACTCTGTGCACTCAATGCTCCATCCTTCTTCTCTCAATATAGTTTTGGTCTGAAATCACTTCTTCACTTAACTTTGTCAGTTGATTCAAAAATAAAAAAGAAGAAAAAAAGAAGAAATGGAAAGGATAAGCAATAGTACTTTGAGAAGGTACAACACATGGGCCTATTTTATCTCCCTGTTCCCCTTGTATTCCTAGCACAATATGTACATATGTACTCAGTAAATGGTTGCTAAGTGAATAAATGATTTATTTTACATTTAAATATTAAGAATTGGTTTTACAAAAAAAGGTGGGGGGCACGCCTGGGTGGCTCATTGGGTTAAGCCTCTGCCTTCGGTTCAGGTCATGATCTCAGGGTCGTGGGATCGAGCCCGTCATTAGGCTCTCTGCTCAGCTGGGAGCCTCCTCCCCCCGCCCTGCCTGCCTCTCTGCCTACTTGTGATCTTTCTCTGTCATAAATAAATAAATAAATAAATAAATAGAATTGGTTTTACCCTCTAGTGTATTTCAGAGAAAATGTCCATTGCTACAAGGAGAAAGCAAAGTCATTTTTAGTTTAGATGTCACAAGCTTTTAAGTCCTGTTGTAAATTCTGTCTTAATTCCTGGTCTAAGTGGTCTAAGCTCAGCAGTATCCCTCCGCCATATGGATACAAGGCTGGGTTCTGTCCAAACACCACAGAAGCCAAGACACCTCAAGCGACTGATGTGCTGTCAGTTTTTGGAAATGTTGATTATATGAGATTCATGGCACAATTCCTAGTCCCAAATATAGTTCTTGTACAGGTTTTAACCAATCCATCCAACTCAATTCATATTAACGTTATGTTACATAAACGGTGTCCAGAACCTCACTCACACCCATAAATTGAATCAACACTTGAAATATGCACTTATTGGAGGCAAATATGGGCTTTGCGTGCTCTTGCTGTATCCAAACTGTGCTTCGGCCTTGGGGCAATGGACACTATCTATATTAGAGGAGCTGGCTTGGCTCATAAAGAAGGTTAAAAATCTCATTTTGAGTTTTAATTGTAGAGTCTGGCCGTCGAAAGCGTTGAAGTAAAACTCCATGACTACAAAATCTCCATTCACTTTCAGTACCAGTAAACAACCTGAGGTCACTATTTCTTCCTTTGTTTCCATTTAGTCATTTCCTCTGGATATAAAGTGTTATGGAAATGAATATTCCATTATGTTTATGTTTCATCCTGAGACCTTATATTGATCTACATCCAGATTTAGTTTTAACTGACTTCTGAGATGCCAGGTATCTTTTTTTCAAAAGTTCACTCATCGTTAAAAGATATGTTCACTTTTTCCTTTTGTGGTCATTGCTGAAATTGGCCAGTGGCCAAAATGAAATTCAGTCCCTCTGTGACTTCTGACTTGAGCAAGAACTGTAAAAAGGCACTTTCATGCACTTTCTCACATCTACAGGAAGAATATGTCTTCCTTTCTTTCCAAAATCTCAGACAGAAGTACAACGTTGAATGTATGCCCATACAAAAAGATGATAAAGTACAGGTTGGGTGAGGACACTACAAAGGTCAGCAAATTTGCAAAGTAGCCCAGCTTTACAGGACAAAAGATGTCGACATGAACACTCAATGAGTACAGTGGGAGAAAGCAAATGGCCCAGCTCCCCGTGTGGACATCTACCCTAGCAAAATGGTTATCACCAAATTAAAATTGGATAAAAACCACAAAAATTCCTTGAATAAAAAGCCAAATTGCACCAAGTACAAAAGGGCAAATATAAGGAAGAAACAACTGAGAAGATGCAAGAACAATGTTATATACAACTTTCAATAAAACTATTAAAAAATAAAGATAAGGTATTTTTCAAGAAATTTTAGGCTAATTTTTCTTCCTATGCAAAGTGGGGCATATTTTTCTTATGTCATAGTCACAATTTTGAAAGTTTTAAAATGTACAGCATTTCTACTTGAATCATATGCATAATATCTCAGGATAACTCCTACACGTGTACCAACAAATGTAATCACGTATTAGCTTTTCTTAACATCTCTATGAAAT
Organism: Mustela nigripes; assembly: GCF_022355385.1. Classification (NCBI taxonomy): domain Eukaryota; kingdom Metazoa; phylum Chordata; class Mammalia; order Carnivora; family Mustelidae; genus Mustela; species Mustela nigripes. Next base: position 87,009,648 of record NC_081570.1, on the reverse strand, counting down.
AACTGGTAAACGTCATTCATAGTAAGGATTCTAATTTTTTTAAGGTTGAAACAATTAGAAGGAAAGAGATTGTCATGTCAACTGTAAGACAGAGGTGGAAGTTTAAAGAAGATAATTTCAAACTAGTCCTTATAGGACTGAAGCCTAATTAAAATTCAGAATACTAGCACCTTTCATTTTTGGAGACTATTTCAATCTTTAATTTCCACCTACTTCCTAGACCTGCAAGGAAGCATGGCAATTAAAAACCTTTCCATAAGCAATACACAAATGCAATCTTTGCTTTTTTAATTAAGTTTTTATAACTATTTTGGCTTTTAAAATAATAATTTAGGGACACCTGGGTGGTTCAGGGGGTTAAGCATCTGCCTTTGGCTTGGGTCATGATCCCAGGGTTCTGGGATCGAGCCCCGCATCAGGCTCCTTGCTCAGTTGGGAGCCTGCTTCTCCCTCTGTCTGCGCTCCCCCTACTCGTACACTCTCTTGTTCTCTCACTCTCTCTCTGACAAATAAATAATCTTTAAAAAAATAAGATTATAATTTAAATATTATATGCACAAAACTAGAAAATCATATACTTGGAATAAAAAGGACTTAGAATAAAAAGGAAGTTTCCTTTCCTGAGGCAATCATGTTTAAGTTTAATTTTAGAGCTTCAGATGTTTAAATCTGTATCTCTAATAATATACTTATTTTTCTACTTTTTTCAGGGGGCTAATCAGTTTTGGAAATTGTTTACTGACTTTCTGCTAAAACAAAATGCAGACCTAAGTCACTTAGCCAAAGGCACTTCTTTGTCTTCTCATAATACAGTTTTATGACTATTCACAGTTCAACTCTTACCAATGTTAAAACTTCACACCTCAGATTTAAGTCTTTATTATTTTTTCATCAACTATAGGAAAGCTCTCTTCATGCCCTATTTTTAAGTATGATGTCAGCTAACCTCCATCTTTCTTTCATCTCCTCTCTTAATTTTTAATTCTTTCATACTGTGGACTTTACCTAGTCTTCCGTGTTATCATGGTTTAAAACATTGTGTTGTTTCTGTAATCACAGAGTAGATGAAATATCTCAAATATTCTACAACTAGTTTATGGGCTGATTCTACAAGTCAGACATGATGGTTTTCATGTGAGGAGCTAAGCGGGGACTCTGCTGTAGGATTCTGCTGTATTTCTTTCCTCTGAGTCCAACTTCCTATCATCTGTGCCATTCGAAAGGCAAAATTTCTAGAATTAAGTTCAAATGAATTTTCCTTTAATGCTTGTACTTCAATAATTGACTTCACCATACCCAGTGTTTCTTAGAGGATCTCATACAGTATTTCCATAGATCAATTCCTCTTATTCCCGAGACCTCCCTCTGGCCCATGTCTATCCATTCTGGACTAATCACTCTCAAGGTCTACAGCACAGCTGTCATTCTGGGACAAAAATGTTTTCCTGATTTCATGTCTTCTCCTGTTTTGGTTTACTCTTTATTTTGCTCAACATATGCTCAGGTAACTTCTTAAGAAAAATTAAATTGTAGGTAAACTTTGGGAAGTTTGTGTGAGAGACAATATCCCTAGTATAGCTTCCTCTGATTTTTCTCCGTAATATGAAATCACTGATTATTGTCTTCCAGAATCCAGTATTGGTAAGCCCAATGCCAGTCTAATTCTTACCTGTTTGCATGTGATCATCTCACATTCTTTCTCTGAAAAGTTCTGTTTTCTTTATTATTCATCTAAAACTTCACTGTAATTTTCTAAGACTAAATCTTTTTTCATTCATTATGTCATGCCCTTTTAGTCTGAACACAGTTTTCCCTCATGATAAGATAGTAGAGTATTCTTAACAAAAATTTTCAGAATCCGAAACGGCGCAAATTAAAGCAGAAGCATTACTTTGTATGGAAAATTTCTTGAGCATTTCCAGACCCAGAAGATAACCTCTTTCAGGCTTTCCTGATACCTTAGGACACATCTTGAAGACGGATGCACAAAATAACTCCACATAAAGCACGGGTGCTCATAGTCACAGTTCAAAGCTACAGCAGCTCAGTGCTGAGACTCTGAGTATGGTTTCCAGGAAAGGAGCTTGGTGGGGCAACTCTCACCGCTCAGGGTAACACAGACTTCTGAAAGGCACATGATACCTGTATTTAGGTTTTGTAACTGGGAAATACCCTATAGAATTTCTTTGTAACTGGGAAATACCCTATAGAATTTCTTTGAAAATTTACTCTTTTCCCTTCCTTTCATCGTAGAAACTCACTCTTCAGATGAATGAGCTTCTAAGTTGATCCTACATGCATCTATATTTTCCCTATGTTTATGTCTTTTTGTTTTAGTTTTTGGGATAGCTCCTATTTTTAAAAATGTAATCATATTTCTAACTTCTTGTAGCTTTTTTGTGTTTTCCTTTTACAGTGAATGGTCTATAATATACAAAACTCTCTAGAGATCTTAGTATCTTTATTTCTCTTCTGCTCTGTATTCTCTCTCTTCTTACAGGATCTGTTTTCTCTGCACTTTCACTTTAGTCATTCTCATTGTAAGCTTTTTGAAAACACATGCTAATCTTTGGCTACTCCTTCACTCTCAAAGATCTGAACAATGTATCTGCTTGGAAACTGTGTATTTAGGTAGGGTTTGCCGCTTTATTCCATAGTGAGAAAGGCAAGAGACCTCCAGTGTCAATGCTGGAGCCTTTGTTCTGGAGCTCTGATGCCTACATTAATTGCCCTAATCCTTTTCAAGTATTTAACACAGATTTGTAGATTTTTTTTTTTTTAAAGCTGCCTCCTGGGGTCCTGGATCTAGAGATGAAGACAAGATTGACTGCTTTTCAGGCATGCTTTCAATGCCCTGTATCTCACCCAATACCCTTACAGCAACTATGTTTCTGTAGGCTGTTGCAGCTTCCTCCTCAGCAACTGCCTTTCCTGCTTAGACACACTGATGCATCTTATCTTATCCTACATCTTTAATTACCACTCTACCACCTTGGGCCTTCTAGAAATTATTTAAACTTTCTTCTCTACTGAAGATTCTGATACCACTCTCTTTGCTTTAGGCTTTTCCACCCATGTTTTACTCCTTTACTATCATTTTAATTAGATCTTAGGAAAAAAGAAGATAAACACATGTTATTAGTCCATCATATTAAGCCAGGGTTACTTTTCATATTTTACTTCATTTTGTTATTTGTATTTTAACAAAAGAATTTATTATTCATGCCTAAAGGGGAAAAACACATTCTGTGGTATTTTTCAGGGGATAGAATATCTTCCTGTTTATTTTAATTTTTTTGAAATTTTCTTGCACTTATCATCTATGAACTTAGAAATATTTATGTAGGACATCATTAAGGATCATATTACTTTCACTTATTGCAAACAATATACTCAATGAGATTCATTCAGAATGTATTTGCTTTTGCCTAGTTCAAACTGATACTACTTACCCACATGAACAAACATACTGTTCATATGTTTATACCAAGTTGAATTGATATATTCTGAACAGGTATAGGCCAATGTTTTGCTATTCAATACAGATAATGCAATAAAGTCTCTTTAATTATTTGCTTAGTTTATTAGGTATAAGGAACTTATAAAGTAATTCATTTATATAATGTATATAAAAAAGCTGTCTTATCCAATTTCTTTCACAAAAGGAGAAAAACATGTATTCCATTCAGGTTTCATGAAGTGCTAGAGATTACTAAATTTGTAGTTATCACAGAAATAATAGTAGAAAATATAACATTATCATCCATCATCTTCCTAACTGAACAGTTTAGTATTTTACAAGTTACATATTATTCTTTTGAGAAACTCATATAGAGAAAAAGGAGTCAAAAAAAGCTTCAAACTATAATTAGTAATATCCTTGATCTGCTTTGGTGATCTGTTCTTTATCTTCCAAACACATGGGAATAGGAACTAATTGGAAATTTATAAATTCTAAGGATAGGCAGAAAATGGAAGAAACATTGAACAAACAGAACCAAAAAATATTAAGCAAAAAAAAAAAAAAATCAAGGGAGAAAATGGGGCATAAATGGATGGAGAAGGTATTCCTTTTTTATAGAGTCAAGGTCAACATTTATAGGCACTCATATTGCCTTTCACAGTGTATAAGTCACTTTTAATTTTTGCTATTTAAAATCTTAGAAAATGCCTGGGCTTCTGTTTGGCTTAGGTTTGGGCATTTATAAAGTCTGAGGTTTTCCTAAGATCCTACAGCTATGGTGATAAGAATATTACAATTTTTTAAGAACGTCATTAATTTTTTGACAGGTACTGAATTGACTGATACTCTACATCTTTTTCTGCATGTATTTACAAGGTCTTGAGGACTTACGTTTTTTGGAATTTTTTTGTTTGCACCTTCAATGGCTGCTGTACCTGGCCCTGCTACCTGTACAAGGCTTTTGCCCTTCAAAATTCTACCTCTTTCAGGTAGATCATGGTTGAATTTTTATATATATAAAGATATCTTTATAGAAAGATATCTTTCACAGGAGCTGCTCATTCACCAATACTTAAAATCACCTTATAGAGTTCTTTCTCGCTTGTATACATTGTCCAAAGTCTCAAGCCATAAGGGAGAGGGAAAGGTAGGTGAGAAGTGATCAGGTAAACAGGCCCATGGTCAATTTGTGTAATTTTTCTGACCTCTTTACTTAAATGAAGCAGCTGTAAACTCAATATAATGATAATGATTTCCCTCACTATTTCTTTCCAGACTGTACAAACCATTTCCCATTTTAAAACTCCTCTACTCTTTGGATTTAGAGCATTGAAAAAGCAGCTACTCGTGGTTCAAGTTACAGTTAAAGGCACAGCACCCAATATGATTGATCATTCATTCAGAATATGTGATATTAATCTCACGGATTTGCTTTATTTCAGGATCCCTTTCTTTGCTCTTGAGTATGGTAGGAGTTTGACTTTGGTATAAATATGTGTGTGGCAGTCATTGGTCATGTTCACCCAACATGTTTATGTTTCTCTGATTCCAGCATGTGGAAAATTGATGAAAATCACAGGCCCAATTACAGTCAAGACATCTGGAACCCGATTTGGCGCTTGGATGACAGACCCTTTAGCATCTGAAAAAAATAATAGAGTATGTTGCTTCCACAAACACCTTTGCTTAGAATCATACTTTATTTGCACTCTATGTCTATCGAATGATTTATTTTCTTTAGGAATATTAGTTTCAACTTGAAAAGTGTTAACGTTATTTGCCAAGTATTCTCAGTTTGATAATATGAACATATCTACAGCAACCTTATTTCAGTAAAATATTCCATCTTCTAATTCAACAGTAAAGCTAGTCCAATTTTTATTCGTTTTAGTCTTGTTTTATGCTAATAAAGAGCTAATTACAAGTACACAAAAAAGTCTCTACACACTTCTAAAACCTGCTCCTTAATGTGAGGGAAAAAAAAAATCACTAAGTAAGTGAAAAACTCAAAAGCAACTGATTCACTAACAAGCTGAACTATCCCTGGAATCTAGAGGTAATTTTAAAGTAAATAGTACTGAAACTTTTGGAGTATATTTTCCTAAGTTGGCAATGTCTGCATTATGTAAATCAATATACTGGAAACTTACCATAGCGCTATTTATGATCTATCACAAAATTCAGCTCACATTAAGATTCTCAAGGGTTACATGCAAATGAGATTAGTAGCTAAATTAATAAAATGGTTACACTAAAAAGCAGCTGTACCTATAAGGTGATCCAATTAACAAGCATTACCGTAAGTTTCTATGGTATCCATAAAGGAGAAATAAATGAGTAAAATTAGACCTTTTGCTCTTTTTTCAGAGCAAAAGAATATAGTTGCTGAAGGTAGTATTTTTTTGTCATTATCACTGATTACACTGCTCCTTCAGCTGAACAAAGTAACATTGATACATGTTTAGTTCACTTGATGATATGCACTGAATGGTCAGAGAAACAACTAAATAATAAAAAGAACAGAAAGCAAATCAACTTCAAGGCAGTGAATTCAGTTGTTTGCTTTCCACATAGAAAATGCCACAATTTTCGCCTGCAGTGCTATCACATTGCAGGAGGTCAGCAGTAAGATAATAAGTGACTTCAGATCCTGAGAATGGAGGTATTAAAATGTGCTGACTCTCACTGTCTTCATTTTGGATATCTCAGACAAGTACAGAATTTAGTCACTCCTCTATTTTTTTTCCCTTTCCCTCAGGTCTGGTACATGGACAGTTATACCAACAATAAAATTGTTCGGGAGTACAAATCAATGGCAGACTTCGTCAGCGGGGCTGAATCACGGACATACAACCTCCCATTCAAATGGGCAGGAACCAACCATGTTGTCTATAACGGCTCACTCTATTTTAACAAGTATCAGAGTAACATCATCATCAAATACAGCTTTGATATGGGGCGAGTGCTTGCCCAACGAAGCCTCGAGTATGCTGGATTTCACAATGTTTACCCCTACACATGGGGTGGCTTCTCGGACATTGACCTAATGGCTGATGAGATCGGGCTGTGGGCTGTGTATGCAACGAACCAAAATGCTGGCAATATAGTCATCAGCCAACTTAACCAAGACACCTTGGAGGTGATGAAGAGCTGGAGCACTGGCTACCCCAAGAGAAGTGCAGGGGAATCTTTCATGATTTGTGGGACACTATATGTCACCAATTCCCACTTAACAGGAGCCAAGGTGTATTACTCATATTCCACCAAAACCTCCACATATGAGTACACGGACATTCCCTTTCATAACCAGTACTTTCACATATCCATGCTTGACTACAACGCAAGAGATAGAGCTCTTTATGCCTGGAACAACGGTCACCAGGTCCTATTCAATGTTACCCTTTTCCACATCATTAAGACTGAGGATGACACATAAGCAAATGTAATTTGTTTTCATTGATTGAAATTGTGTCATTTGTGATAAACTCTATAGAACCCCCTTCTGTTTTCCCTTTATTGTAAGTTCTCATCATTTCTCCAAAGCATTTTTTTTTTATTATTATAAAGTTGGTTTGTCAAAAATCAGCCGAGCCTGTCTAAATTGACCTGTTGGAAACACATCTTAACTCCTAAATTTACGGGGCCTATCATGTCCTTGTCGTGAAAAGCACTAAAAAGAGCTTAAGCGGCTAAAGTTATAGTTTTGCAAAAGGTTAATGATCTGCCTTATATTAGAGTCAGAGACTAATGATGGCTTAAATGCATAAATGTCTTTTTTTTTTTAATTCTGTCATTTTTTTTACTGTCTTTTGCTCTACATCAGGAAATATTTTGGTAGGAATTAGGGGGGAAAAAGCACTTTCCTCCCATTTATTTCTAAAAAAGATTTAAGGATTTTATTTATAAGGAAAATATATTACTCATTTTGCTGTTATAGAATTCTCTGATGCGGTGCTGTACAGTCATTTTTAAATCTCTTGCTAACATTTTATTGGCAATATGTATTTCTACCATTGTAACCACCATTGTGCAATTGTATCTCTTCACTTCTGTGAAAGTAAGTAATATTTTTTATAAAATACACTGAAGTTTAATCTCAGTAATTATTATGGGCCAATTTTCAAGTGTGGCCAGGATGAAATATCTTCTCGGCTTACCCCTTTATTTAAATTTATAATCAGGAAGAAAAATCAAACTAAATCCCTTACATAGAATATTTCTTTTACCCCAAGTTTATTGGATCACTAACACTGAATGCTAAAACTAACTACAGATAAGTTACTCCATTCACTTCACTGAAAGCAACCCACATTGTTGCTTGCAAAGATGCAACTGAGTCAGAAAATTTTGGATTTGAGTTGACTTTACTCATTTATTATACAACCAACCCAATTTTGTTCTTCCTAAATAAGTATATTAGGGTTTTAACTTAAACTTTACACACAACTTGCAATAATGTAATTACTTGTGTCAGGACTCTGAAAGTACATGAAGCACATATAGAAACTCTTAAAAAGAAAATTTCTGTGAGGTCATCTAGATTTACATTATGAGCCCTGGAGAGTTACTGGCAATGTGAGTGCAAAAGAAAATGATGGGTAGACTTGGGAGCTGTCTGCGCGGTTTAAATGTGCAAAATACCAATTCAGAAAACAAGATGGGAGGGCAACCCCTTGTTACCCTGATTCATAATGTGTGCAGAAATAATGTAACCAAAAAAGAAAGTTTTAATAATATTATGTTAATAATCTCAAAAACATACAATCGATATTTATCAAACATGTCGTTGAGTTTGGATGTCCTTTCCATATGTTAAAAATACTTACCTAAGGCAGTTTTACAGAAACTAGAGTGTGGGTTGGTTTTACAATTGAAAGAGTATATTCTATAACAAATAATGTATAACTTAAATTGTGGTAAATGTTTAGTTTCACACATACATAATAATAATTTCCTTTGTAAAGTAAGGATATAATAATTCAGATAGAGCATTGTGTAAAGAAATGCTAACACTTAAGTAATTCATTTCAAATGTCACAAGTAAAACATAATTCTCAAGTATCTCACTGTCAAAGTCACGGAATTAAATAGCTCAATCTTGAGATTGTTCAAGTTTAACAACAGTTTCTTTACTTTTTGCCTACAAAAAGTTAGCATGACTTAGTGACCACTCTGGGTCCTTTTGCAATGTTGTCTTCTCTTTTAAAATGTTTATATAAGTTCTCCTCTGCTTTTGAGAGTTAGAAAATTTAGGGGATTCACTTGTCATTGTACACACACCACAAAAATAATCAGCCAATACTTTGTATATCAAGAGTTTGTATGAAGAAAGAAAGTCAATTTAAAAAATGAATGAATTTTTAAGTAGATGGCCTCTGATGGATATCTGGGTCTTCATTACTTGTTTTTTAAAAAAATGATGTAATATAGTATCACATACATTCAAAACCTGGATGATCACAGCTTTTTTGTGAGATGTGCAGCTTGTAAAGCACTTTATTGTTTTCTATGTAAGGTATCATCACCACATCCAATTTCTAGTGTGTGTGCTGCTAGGGCACGCACAGATTTTATTATTGTCATAGAAGTGGGGGTAACATGAATTTAAAAATGTGATTTGCATTAAACATTTACCGTTTAAAAACATTCTTCTTAATAAATTATTATCAGTTTTGTGCCTGAAATAAGAACTTATTCTAATTACTGTTTTATTTTTAACTCTCAAATAAATTTTATGAGGGAAATAATTTAGTACTTTAAAATCACTTACATAATCCTATCAGTAAAGAAATCCAAGCTTAATCCTAAATGAACTGTGCAACTGGTATTTTCTGAATTGACCAGATCATTAACAAACTTCTATGTCTTTCAAATAATAACATGACATGGTCTGATTGTGTTTGTGTGACCTTTTTATTTGTGGCCCTTGAATCACAATACTTACTATCTACACATATATCTATTAGTTCATAAAATTACAGTGTTTCAGTGCATTACCAGTATGTAGGATAAAAGAGAAAATAATGATATGCCTAAATATAACATTACAAGTAATTAGATAAAATTTACCATAAATTCAGAATCTCTGGTTTTTATCACTGTACTCAGAGTCATTTCATCTTTATAATCCATATTACTCCTTCTAATAAAATCTTTTCTTCAAAAACAATTTAATCCTAATAAGAAAATGGTCTTTCAAATCACTACCAAACTTACAAGTATAAATTTTTCATCCAGAAGAATTTTTTTTTAAGATTTTTATTTATTTATTTGACAGAGATCACAAGCAGGCAGATAGAGAAAGAGGAGGAAGCAGGCTCCCTGCTGAGCAGAGAGCCCGATGAGGGGCTCGATCCCAGGACCCTGGGAGCATGACCTGAGCCAAAGGCAGAGGCTTTAACCCACTGAGCCACCCAGGTACCCCCAGAAGAATTATTTTTTAAATATAACTATACAAAACTGTTCTTCTGTTCTCCTAAAAGTAAAAGTTATTTTCCTACTAAGGTAAGTTTTACATATAATAGTCCTTTACCTTTATTCTCCTTAAAGAGTATATTTCCAAAAAGAAAAAAAGAAAACCCTACTGGTCTCCTTAGCACTCAAGATTACCAAATCATTTCTCTAAATGCTAAGTCTGAATGCAACTGATAGCAAAATTAAAACTATTCCTTTGAGTTAGAACGAATATGAAAAATTAGTGCAGAGTTTCTAAAAGCTAAGCCTTCTAGAAATATATCAGACACTTTTGAAAAAAGAATTGAAAAATGGCAACTTGCTGGTTTGGCCAGGAAGGTACAATTATATCCTTTACGCACACCTTGTGTTCCTATGACATTATAAAAGAAAGGGCATTTACAGACAAATTTTACTTTGCCTTCTCTACCACCACATGATAAATGGACCACAAGAACTACTATAAAGTGGTCTACCTTACACTATAAGCAGGGAGAATTAAATTAAAGTTAGCTGTTAAAGGATGACACAAAGCCTTAATCTCTGACTGCTTATAGGTAGAGACACTAATTTCTAGAGAGTCCCAGAGGAACTAAATATCACTCAGTTCAGTAGACAATATCCATACTGAAATCAAGATCATGGGATGATTTCTGGTTCTAAAATTAACTAAGCTTAGCATAAATAAATCTCTTAGGTAATAATTTTTCATAATCAGTGACTCCTCAGAGAAGGTCTGTGGCTTTGTAAAATATATTGTTTTGAATTTAACTTATATTAGAAAAAATACAATGAAAACATTAGTTGATGGAAGGAACACCAACTTCAAAATCTTCTAGTTATTTTTTTATGAAATAATGAATCCAACTGATGACAATCTCTTTAATAGAAAACTGTTCTACTCTTTTAACCAATCCAAATGAAAACCTCCCAAACTGACTTTACCAAGCTGATTTATCAGATTCACATTTTAAAATTATTTTATACAGCTTTTGCCTTTTGGTTGAACTATTCCATTAAACTTAGAATAATTTTAATCCTGTTTGGATTCTGCTTTGCTTCCAAAATGTCAAACTGGTTACCCTTTAAAGCTCATTTCATGGTTGCCAAGTAAGTTTTCCAAGTATAATTATCACTAAACATGTCCTGAAAATGATATAAGGACCTAACACTGTACCTTGCCAAGAATATTTAGTATCTTTCATAACTATAACCATCTTAAAACATTATTCTTAATTAGAGTGTGAAGCAATATGGTAAATAAGGAGAAGTTCTCATGAATACCTTAGTGATACAAGACATTTGCTGATACCATACACACAAATACGGCTGTATTTGGGTTGCATCCCTACCAATGGTATAATCTGCCTAGAAGAGCTCACACCCACATTCTTAAAAAAATAAATAAGTAACCAAAATTTTGCCATAATATATCATTCCCTACCACAATCAGACCTGGAAATATCGTATTTTCAGCAGACATTTCCAGAAGATAAATATTATATGACAAAGGTCTTGAAAAGACCTCAAAAAATGAGCTGACTAAAAGAAGCATTAGCCATTTTAAATTTAAGCATGTTATAGAATTATCATATTGAGCTTGGTAATACATATCCAGCTAAGCTTTTTGTCTGTGTCACTCTTAACTTCATGAACTCATATATGTTACCAATACGTAGTTTATGGGCTTTCCAACTAGGTAATATTGCATTATTTATTCATTTATTTGAAAAATAAGCCCTGAGCAAAACTATATATCTAGACAATTTCTAAATGATCAGGATAGAGCTGTCAACAAATAAGGTCTTCTTCATGTGCTTACATTTTAGTAAGAACAGACTGCAAAAAAAAAATAATATATATATATATACATATATAGGAAAAAAGTTATGATTATTCTAATTGTTGTGAAGGAAATAAATACTTTAAGTCATTAAAAGTGAGTGAATGTTTGCTAGGGGCAGGGTTGGGGTAGGAAGTAATGTATAAGAGGGAACAGTAAAGAGTGATTTCTCTTAAAAGCAGCCTGCCATGGCAAATTTAGTCGAAGAATGAATGTCACAAATCTAATCCACGTACAAAATTTAACATCTTCCTTTATGTTCCTAGAAATCCATGGACCAAGCATTTCTTAATATGTCTCTATTACAGAAGTTATTTTTTTAACTTGGAGTTTAAGGATATACTTCTGGGCATGGCTGAACCCTGAAAATGTGCTAAATTTAGTGTATATATGTGGTTGTACATTCTTTCATGTAGAGACTTCAGAGCTTTCATCACATTCCCAAAGAACCATGACCCAAAAGATCACCACCATGTCAAGGCAGCCTAATTTAATCACAAATTTACTAAACGTCTTTATGATAAGCACTGAATGTCTGTCCTCTGTATTGCAATCCCAAAATTTCAGCTTGCTTCAGAAAGGAAAAAAATCGACACCCTAATATTATGGGTAATTTTTTTTTACTCAGAAGAACTCAAGATTAAGTCATTCTCTATAAAACATTTAAAGGGACTTAATATTTTGTTCAAATCTAATTATTTTTCTGTGATCCAGTCTGTAGGGCATCTTTTTACCAGATTCAGTGACCCAGACTCTCTATTTTAAGACTCTTATAACTACCTGAAACTGGAGAACATTTTTTATAATTCTTGCACAGCCTTTTGGCAGCCCCATTAGAATCTGACTGATATTGAGCAGACCCGTGTGCTCCTCAAATTGAACGGCAAACTCCTCTTCTGAAATTAGCAACAGTGGCAACACAAAAACAGCGAAAACGAAAGGTTATACCACTTGTCTTGCTTGAGAAGTTATTGTAATTGATATGTATGCAATCTACAGCTACAGAAAATAAAAAGATTTTTATTAAAAAAAAATCCTCCAGTCAAGTTTATAAAGTGATGCTGAGTAAAGCATTGAAGCAACTTCTGTCAGTGATGTTTTCTTCCCCCCTCCCACCCAAAGACCTTGACAAGACATTCATTAGCTTCTACTTTAATGTGAACCAAAAAGAATAAAAAGAAGTATTTCTATTCTCTCTCCTCCAGTGTCTTTATTAAACTCCATTAGAAACTACTCTTGGAATATGCAGTATGCATTCACAAAGAAATGGAATATGTCTTTATATGAGTAATGAGTTTCTATATAAATGATATTCTTGCCCTTCAGGTAAAGTTTGGCCCAGCAAAGTGGCTAAAATGCATAATTAATTTGTGATTAGCTTTTCCTGCCATTCTTCCTTAGAACGTGTGCACTGAACATAACCAAAAGAACTCTTTCCATTGTACCTTGCTTTCTATTTTTCAAGGCTGTGTCATTTCTCTTCTTCTATGTATGGCTTTACAACAGTTCTGTGGAATAGGGAGGGCAAACATTTTTATCCTTAATAAGAAAACAGAACATTTATGTTTCAATGTTTATATTTCTCCATAGATAGTCCATGGTACTTAATACGTTCCAGACCAAAGTACGTCTCTTTCCCTCACCTGCCCCTCCACCCCCACCGCTTGTCCTTCTCACCTGAGTTCACAGAACTATCATCCCATCCCCGGCCTTCCTTCCCACCACATCTTGGGCTCTTTAAATGCACCTTCCCTTACATTATGAGGTTCTCATGACCAATAAAATAGGACAAAACTTAAGCATATCTAAAATCTGAGTCAGTGCCTATTTCAGATGTTTGTTCTCAACAATTACCTCCAGTTTGTTCGGTTCACTCAGTGTTTTCTAGCTCTCTGCAATCGACTCTCTCTTCTCCATTTCCATACTCAGAATTGGGTGGCCTGTTTGGAAAAGCTTCTTTTGAATACGGACCTCTGATTTCTCCTATGTAATCAGTTTTACCTTTGCGTTGGCCAAGGGACACTTCCACCAACCATGGCTTTATGAAATGCTCCCTGACTCAAGCAATCCCTCATTTTGCAAGTCAGACTAAAGGGTAAATTTTATACATTCTTTCATAATCCACATTCAAGTCTGACATCTTACTCTCTTTCATTAAATTCCTATTCATCATTCAGAATTCACTTAAAACATTATCTTATTTCAGGGGCGCCTCTGTGGCTCAATGGGTTAAGCCGCTGCCTTTAGCTCAGGTCATGATCTCAGGGTCCTGGGATGGAGCCCCGCATCCGGCTCTCTGCTCAGCAGGGAGCCTGCTTCCTCCTCTCTCTCTCTGCCTGCCTCTCTGCCTACTTGTGATCTCTCTCTGTCAAATAAATAAATAAAATCTTTAAAAAAATTATCTTATTTCATAAGTCTATAAAAGAGTCATTATTTTGTGTTCTTAAAGTATTAATCTTGTATTACTGAAATTATCACCTCACATTATTTGTTTCCTCCAAGTTAGTATGGACTTCCCAAGAGTAGGAGCAATTAATTATTTTCTTTATTTATCCTGGCAGTTTCTAACACAGAATAATCCCACAGTAAATGGTATTAACCAAAGAAGTATAAGACGGAGTATCTTCTCATATCTAAAAACACGAAAAACTTTCATTCTTAGAACATCATAAGAAATTAACTTTTCCAAATTTATTTTATTGGAAATAGATTCCTATCTCTTACTAAAGTAAGATTTTAAATACAGAAAGTGTCAAGAAGATAAAAATGGCTTAACTTGCTCTCAGGTGACTTTTCTCTCCATGATACAGAATTCTATTACAAGACAAAATACCTTAAAAGGGCCACCATAGTTATTTGCCTTATTTTTCCTCTTCACACTAATTTCTTTTTCTTTTTTTTTAAAGATTACTTCACACTAATTTCTAAAAAGGAAAAAACATTTTAATTTTCACCCACTCAGTTTCCTATTTCTTATTTTGCCTTCATTTCTCCTGTAAGTAAAGACTTCTCTTAGGAATATACTTCATCTTTGGCACAACAGGGTTTTCTCAAAATGGCATGTGCTACCAGGCCAGGAGAAAGTCACGGAGCCATTTCTCCCCTCTTCACCGGTTACCCTCTCTTTCCTTATCCTGTGTTTTCAAAGGACGCACCAACAAGAAATCTGATGGTCATTCATTTGCCCGTGAGTCTAAGTAAATGCAAGTTGCAATGCCTTCTAAGTAGCAAGAGTGAAGATGGGTTATTCATCTACTGCAAACAAGTCTTGCAAAGGCAGAATATTAGTTCTGAAGTTACATTTAACTGTATGTCTTGGTTTCTATAAACGAAAGAAGGAGGCTCTATCAGCAGTTTTCAAAAGCTGCCCTTTAGAGCTTGTGGTTTCTGTAGGGATTCTTTTGAGTCTACCATGAAAAAACAGACACACTTAATTGAGGTGGGAAAATGAGCCACAACCTTCACTCGCTACTTCCAATAAAAGCAACTTCACTTTTATCTACCTTTTAAAATGTTCCTGTGTTTAGGTTTTATTGTCAGGAAACATTTTTTGTTGTTGCAAAAAAGAAGTTGAAAACCACTTAACTCTATGGTCCCCAAGGTTTCTTTCAGCTCTTTCTCCTATCTGTTATTCTAAATGATTAATAAAGGCTATGCATGAACTGGGACTCAGATCCTTGTATAGCTCAGATTGAAAGGTAAAATACAAGAAGGAAAGGAGAGACAAAAATGAAAGTTTAATTCAGTTTCCAAAAGTTTTCAAGTAGTTTCTAGAGAATTACCTATATTATATAAAAGCTAAGACAAACATTTCATACTGTTCATTTAGCCAATTAAGACTAAAACTTGCTATCTATCTCAGGCTATTCCCCCACTTAGACAAATCAGTTTGAAATCTATGGTTCTTTCCTCTTCACACTTCTTTTAAGAACTAACCCTCTCACATGATTTCAGCTTTACTGAATGACTTCTAAATCCATTTTTATATCTCCAAGTTGAGAATTTCTAGCTATCTAAATGATACCTATACACAAATGTCCTCTTAATTTAAAGATAGCATAATTATCGGTGAGCAAATCTTCCCTACACCCATTTCCCCAGGCAATGAAGTCTACTCTCCTTAACACAATACAACCATCCATCATTTAGTTCAACAAATAAACACTGAGGTTTTACTCCTCAACATTCCTCTCCTGCAATTCCTTCTACCCATAGAAAGATGCAGTGTCTTTCTTATGTGATTAATTGCAGTGTCTTTCTTATGTGATTAATTCCTACCTGTGTTTCAAAGATGAAACAATTTGTTTCTTCTAGAAAGTTTTCCTAATTGCTCCTCAGCTATGCTCCCTGATCTCTTTTCATGCTGTCATATTACCTTATACTTGCCTCAATTATAGTACTTGTCCTATAATTGAGTGTTTATTCCCTTGTCTGCCTTCCACCCTGGACAATGAGCTTTTGAGGTCATAAATGGCATCCAGATTAGCATAGTATTTCCTGATAAACTGTAGGTTCTCTACAGTTGCTGTAGAGAACTGTTGCTGGCTTGACCAGTCAAACCATTATATTTCACCAATATCATTGTTTTAGACATCGTTATTCTTCCATTACCTTTATTTCCTATACTCAAACTCCTACTAAAATACAAATATCTGTTGTTTATTCTTTCAAAGGATTTTTTCCTCCATCTTCCTGACTCACACCAGAGCCACAAGTGATACAAGATCTCACCATCTTCTACCTACAAAAGGTACTACAAAAGTCTGCTGTCAGATATCTCTGTCTCCAATCTGTCCTCACAAAAATCTAATCTGCATTCTTCTGTCAGGGTCACCTTGATAAAGCATTATGACACTCCTTGTTCTTTAGCAAACCATAGTTTTCTTCTTCCCACTACATCAATTTCAGGCTGTTCTGACTGACTGCACCTGACGTTTATAAATTTATTTTCTATTAATACCCAACATACTTCCTCTAATCCAGTCATAAAGCCCTCCTCCTTATCCACATACTTAATATTACTTTTCTTTCCTCTAAGTTTACATCCACATTTTGAATGTTGTCTTTCCTGTCTTACCTTTAGAATCTTCGCTTACATATCTAGGCCCGATGAAAAGCCCACTCAGTCCAAATAATACCATAAGGAGAATCATCAATATTAAGAAGGAAGGGAGAACATAGATTTCAAGCTATGCTAAAAAGCTGTAGTAATCACAACAATATGGTAATGGATACAAAACAGACACGTGGATGAGTGGAAGACAGACAGGCCAGAAATAAATGTACACTTATATGATCAATTAATCTACAACAAAGAAGGCAAGAATATACAATGAAAAAGTCTCTTCAATAAATGGTGCTGGGAAAACTATACAGCCACATGCAGTAGAATGAAACTGGACCACTTCTGTATACCATATTCAAAAATAAACTCAAGGGGCACCTGGGTAGCTCAGTCAGTTAAGCATCTAACTCTTAATTTTGGTTCAGGACATGATCTCAGGATCATGGGACTGGGCCCCATGTAGGGCTCCATGCTCAGTGCACAGTCTACTTGAGCTTCTCTCTCCCCATTCCCTCTCCCTTTGCCCCTCTGGATGCACTAGCTCTCTCTAAAAAATAAATGAATAAATCTTAAAAAATATAATTCTAAATAGGTTAAAGACCTAAATGTGATACATGAAACCATAACACTCCTAGAAGAAAGCATAGGCAATAATTTCCTTGAAATAGGCCATAGAAATGTTTTTCTTGATAGGTCTCTTGCAGCAAGAGAAACAAAAGCAAAAATAAAATATTGGGAGTACAGCAAAATTAAAAGCTTCTGCACAGCAAAATGAATAGGCAACAAAATGAAAAAGCAACCTACTGACTGAGAGAACATATTTGCAAATGATATATCTGATAAGGGGCTAATAGCCAAAATCCATAAAAAGCTTAATACAACTCAACACACACACAAAAAAGAAAAAAAAAAAAAAGAAGAAGAAGAAGAAAGAAAAGAAAATCCAAATAATATGATGAATAAAGGGGTAAAGGACCTGAAAAGGCCTTTCCCCAAAGATGACATCCAGATGGCCAAAGGACAGGTGAAAAACTGCTCAACATCACTAATCATCAGCAAAAGGCAAATCAAAACCATGATGAGATATCATCTTACACCTATCAGAATGGCAAGAATCAAAAAGATAAGAAATAATAAGTGTTCCAGTGTTGATGAAGATGTGGAGAAAAAGGAACCCTCATGCACTGTTGCTAGAACATTAATTATTGCAGCCACTATAAAAAACCAGTATAGAGGTTCCTCAAACATTAAAAACATGAATACCATATGACCCACTAATTCCACTACTGGGATATAACCAAAGAAAATGAAAACCCTGGGGCACCTGGGTAGCTTAGTCAGTTAAGCGTCTGCCTTCGGCTTGGGTCATGATCCCAGCATCCTGGGATTGAGCCCCACATCAGGCTCCTTGCTCAGCGAGAAGCCTGTTTCTCCCTCTCCCTCTGCCTGCTGTTCCCTGCCACCTGTGTCAAATAAATAAATAAAATCTTTAAAAAAAAAAGAAAATGAAAATACTGATTCAAAAAGATATATGCACCCCTATATATATGGCATTATTTACAATAGCCAATATGTAACAATATATGCACCCCTATATATACTGGAAGCAATCCAACTGTCCATACATAAACAAAGAAGATGTGTGTGTGTGTGCATAGATATACAATGAAACACTACTCAGCCATAAAAAAGAATGAGATATTGTCATTTGCAACAACAACATGGGTGGACCTAGGTATAATGCTAAGAGAAATGAGTACAACAGAGAAAGACAAATACCACAGGATTTCATTTATATGTGAAACCTAAAAAACAAAACAAAGAAACAAAAAGCAGAAACAGACCCATAAATAAAGAAAACTAGTAGTTGCCAGAGGCGGGAGAGGGGAACTGGCAAAATACGTGAAGCAGAGTAGGAGATACAGGCTTCCTCTTACAGACTAAGACACAGTGATAAAAGGTACAGCATAGAGAACCCAGTCGCTGGTATTATAATAGTGTTGTATGGTGACAGATGGGAGCTGCACTTGTGATGAGTACGGCATAACATATAGACTTGTCAAATCACTATGTTGTACACCAGACACTAATGTAAAATTGTATGTTAACCTCAACTAAAAAAGGGGAAAAAGTAATAGAGAATAGGAGTTAGAGAAATTTGCAAGGAAAAATGTAGTGTTTGTCTCTGCAGAAGTATACAGTAGTCTTGGTGAAATGATTTTCACAGAAGTACCAGGTCACATGTTTATAAAATAGACTTAAAATCTTACCCTTGACCCTATAGTCCAATTAAGCACTTTCCCAAATACGTGTGAGATTTTTTGTTAGACCAACCTCTGTAGAAAATGACTAATGATGTTATAAAATCTCTTCAAATAAACCCCATATATGCACCAATATTTCACTGCATGAACTCCTACTGGGTATGTTCCTCTGGAGGAATGATATAACTTCTAATGGTCCTCAGAAACAGAAGGAAAGGAAATTAGCGTATTTATTATAGTATAAACAGATGTGGACTACACTGAAATTCCTACTTAAGGATCTTAACCTCCCTAGGCTGTCCTTTAGACTGATTTCAAAGCACCCAGTAAGAGCTTCCTGGAACCCTATATTTCAGCTCCCCCAAAACAGAGGAAGTCAGTTCAAATCAGAAGGTGTAATGAAGACAGGAAGAGGAAAAAAAAATGGGCAAAAGAAAAAGATAAAGCTTTTAATAAGAAAACAAGAAGTTTAAAAAAAAATAAACAAGAAGTTTAGGTTATATACAATTTGATTCTCAGCTGCAACAATGCATTCCTTTGTTTAGTAAGTATTTACAGCATATCTATTTAATAAACTATGGATACGGATATTACTTACAAGCAGACTTAGGCCCTATTATGAACTTTGCAAAGCATAGTACTTGACTAGGTATTCTCTGAATTTCATAAAAATAGGAAGTACATACGGTACTTTGTTCAATGCTGCTTCTGACTTAGCTGCTAGATTCAATTTCATGTCCTTGAATCTGCTTATTTTATCTAATTTTCATACACTGCCAAACAGCAAGTAAACTCCATCATGGCTGGGACCACGGTTGTCTTACTTCTCATGTTTTTCTTTTAAAGATTTTATTTATTTATTTGACAGACAGAGATCACAGGTAGGCAGAGAGGCTGGCAGAGAGAGAGGAGGAAGCAGGCTCCCTGCTGCGCAGAGAGCCCGATGTGGGGCTGGATTCCAGGACCCTGGGATCATGACCTGAGCTGAAGGCAGAGGCTTTAACCCACTGAACAACCCAGGTGTCCCTTACTTCTCTTTTTATCAGCAGTGCTTAAATAAGTGCCTGGAATAAAGTGGTTTCCCAATAAATAACTGTTAATTAATTGAATGAAGCTATCAATTGTTTAAAAAAATCAACATTTGGGATGCCTGAGTGGCTCAGTCAGTTAAGTGCTGGACTCTTGTTTTCGGCTCCAGCACAATCCTGGGCCTGCATTCAGTGTGGAGTCTGCTAGTCCCTCTCTCTCTGCTCTTCCCTGCCTCACCCCACCCCGCTGTCACATGCAAATGCTTTGTCTCTCTAAAATAAGTAAAAACAAATCTTTAATAAGTAAATAATCAACATTTATCACAATCAAAACTTCAGATTATATATCTCAACATCCGATGCTAGTTGCTTATTTCCTCAACAACTTCTGAATTGTTTTCAGTTTTTTTTATATTTATATTTATAATAGGATCAAATATTTGTTTAAACACAGAGATTGACCAAGTTAAGAGAAATTCCAGGTCTTAAGTTTGCAACAACACAAACCCAAATATCTCAGGTTTTTACCTATAAGAGGTAACAGTGGAACACTATGCTTATTAGACTTTCTATAACAACTCCCACAAAAATTCCTACTACTAATAACAATGCTAGACTAAGAATAGTATGAAAGACTGTGTTTATTCCCACTTTTGTGATGTCTTTTTTTTATTGTTTTTAAGATTTTATGTATTTATTTAACAGAGCGATCACAAGTTGGCAGAGAGGCAGGCAGAGAGAGCAGGGGAAGCAGACTCCCTGTTGAGCAGAGAGCCAGATGGGAGACTAGATCCCAGGACCCTAAGACCATGATCTGAGCCAAAGGCAGAGGCTTAACGCACTGAGCCACTGAGGCAACCCTGTGGTCAGCCTTTTTGTTTTGTTTTAAACAAGTATTTTCAGTTAAGGGTTAAAGTTCTACCTCTTCTTTAATCATGTCTGCAGAGCCATAACCAAATAATGAACAACTGAGAGAGAAATTTGCTTCCTAATAAGAAAAGGGATGTCGCCATTTTTTTTTAACTTGTCAGAATTTTAGTGTTCCATTTTTATAGCTAGGCTGTTTAGGCCTTCTGTTCTTATAGCTAGCAGGCATTTGGAAATTCCTTATTTTTCCCTAAGAGAGATAGAGATTCACAATATAAAGTCAGCATTTCCCTAAAACTCAGAAACATCTGTTACACTCATAAGTAACTTGCCATTAGAGTCTCCCCAGAACATCCTGCAGAGCTTTGCCTACACGCAATGCGTCAATCAAAATAAATAAATAAGTAAATAAATAAGATAAAAGTCTTGTGAGAGTGATGTGATGGTCTGAAGGAACAGAATACAGTCAGATAAAGAAGTTATAAAATTTGCAATGGTGTATATGACATAGTTATATAACTATATATATAGTTATAGAACTATATATATATAATTATATATATAGTGTATATATACTATATACATAGTATATATATAATAGTGTATAGTGTATATACAGAGTGTATATATATATAATTGTATATATACTATATACATAGTATATATATAATAGTGTATAGTGTATATACAAAACAGAGTATATATATAGTATATATATAGTATATATATATAATAGTGTATATACACTATACACTATTATATATATATACTATATATACACTATACACTATATATATAATATATACATAGTTTTTTAAAATATATATATATAGTTATAGTTCTATAACTATATAGAACTATATATATATATAACTATATAGAACTATATGTTATGTTTTCCCTAAATGCCACAAAAGTACTAGGGTATAAAGAGGATAAGAGGGGTGCCTGGGTGGCTCAGTGGGTTAAAGCCTCTGCCTTCAGCTCAGGTCATGATCCCAGGGTCCTGGGATCGAGCCCCATATCGGGCTCTTTGCTCAGTGGGGAGCCTGCTTCCCTCCTCTCTCTCTGCCTGCCTCTCTGCCTACTTATGATCTCTGTCTGTAAATAAATAAATAAAATCTTTAAAAAAAAAAAAGGGGATAAGAAAAGTTAAGTTCCCAAAAGTTATATAGTTATATATATAACGATATATAACTATAGTTCTATATATATCTATTATATAACTATATATATCTATAAGTTCTGTTATCCCTATATAACTATATATATAACTATATATATATATGTTCTGTTTTCCCATATAACTATAGTTATATAACTATATATAGAACTATACATATATCTAACTATATAGAACTATATAAGTTATGTTTTCCCTAAATGCCACAAAAGTACTAGGGTATAAAAAGAGGATAAGAAAAGTTAAGATCCCAAAATTTACCCTCTACCTATAAATGCTATGTTCACTTTACTGACTTTCCAAATTCTTAAATCAAACCATATAGCATCTTCAGTTAATACTGATGTAGATTTTCCTTTCTATAACTTACTCTTTCGGAGACACAGAAGTTGTAGTCTCATATTACCAGCAACTTAACGATATTCAAGTGGCCAGACTGCAGAATTGTTTTTTAATATTTTATTTATTTATTTGACAGACAGAGATCATAGATAGGCAGAGAGACAGGCATAGAGAGAATGGGGAAGCAGGCTCCCTGCTGAGCAGAGAGCCTGACGTGGGGCTTGATCCCAGGACCCGGAGATCATGACCTGAGTGAAGGCAGAGGCTTAACCCACTGAGCCACCCAGGGACCCCAGACTGCAGAATTTAATCCTCAGAAGAATCTAGCTGAATTTTAATCCCCTGCAGAGAGACCTGCTTCTATCTTTCTATCATTAACAGGCAGGCTGTGCCAAGATGATTTCACTTTTATTGAATGCCATATCCCTAAACTGGCTATTACTGAGTCTCCATTCATCAAAGCCTAAAGAGTTTACCTGCATGAGATGCAGGTTTTCTAAGCCTCAAAAATGACCATGAAACAAGAATTCACAATGTTTATAAGGTATATTAATCAATGCTAATTTAAAGAAAACAGAGATAGGCAACAAGGTTGATATTTGGATATATATCCAAAAAAAAAGAAAAAGAAATAAAGCCAAGTAAATAAAAAGATAGTCTGGACTGTGTTTATACTCATCACTAGTCCCACTGGCAGTAGTAAAAAAGGGCTTTGCTTGCTAAGAATAAACTTCTTCTCTCCCCTATTATCCTTGCTCCTACTGGTGAAGAGTCAAAGGGAAGCCAGACTACTTGGCATACACTCGGCAAGGACTTCCTGCCTGCCCACCCCCACTGCCCAATGTTCATGGCCTATGGTCATTCATATGGTTCAGGAATCCTAGGACTTTCAGAGTTCTCACTCCCACTGAGTGTCCTCTAGAAGTCAAAGTCCATCTAAGCAGAATCCCCTTCCTTTCTAACCTCTCCTCTGCACATGCCATTCCCCTTCTTAATCTAACTGAAATCTGCCTCCAGTCCTAATTCGTAAAGCCAGCTCAATACTTGAGAGAAGTATTTGGGGTTTTGTTCGATTTTTCATTCTGTTCTCTGGGATCTAGCCCCATAGATTTTGATGTAATTGATCTGGAAATGGGGCTCAGCCATCGTATGGATTTTAAAGTTCCAAAGAAGATTCTACTATATGATCAGTGCTCTCAGCTGAGAACCTCTGCTGAGTCTAATGGAAACTTAGCTCTCCCTGAAGGACACAACTGCTCCTTTCAAAAGAGGGATATTTTTTCTTTTTTATATTTTTCTTAGGTGTTTTCTTTTTTTTTTCAATTCTTTTCTTTTTTTTTTCTTTTTTTTTTCTTTCTTCCTTTTTGAACCTCTTTTTATCCCCTTTCTCCCCACTCACGATTTTGATCTCTTCTAATTTGGTTAAAGCATATTTTCCTGAGGTTGTTGCCACCCTTTTAGTATTTTACTTGCCCCTTCATATACTCTTATCTGGACAAAATGACAAGACGGAAAAATTCAACACAAAAAAAAGAACAAGAGGCAGTACCGAAGGCTAGGGACCTAATCAATACAGACATTGGTAATATGTCAGATCTAGAGTTCAGAATGACAATTCTCAAGGTTCTAGCCGGGCTCGAAAAAGGCATGGAAGATATGAGAGAAACCCTCTCGAGAGATATAAAAGCCCTTTCTGGAGAAATAAAAGAAATAAAATCTAACCAAGTTGAAATCAAAAAAGCTATTAATGAGGTGCAATCAAAAATGGAGGCTCTCACTGCTAGGATAAATGAGGCAGAAGAAAGAATTAGTGATATAGAAGACCAAATGACAGAGAATAAAGAAGCTGAGCAAAAGAGGGACAAACAGCTACTGGACCACGAGGGGAGAATTCGAGAGATAAGTGACACCATAAGACGAAACAACATTAGAATAATTGGGATTCCAGAAGAAGAAGAAAGAGAGAGGGGAGCAGAAGGTATACTAGAGAGAATTTCCCCAATATGGCAAAGGGAACGAGCATCAAAATTCAGGAGGTTCAGAGAATGCCCCTCAAAATCAATAAGAATAGGCCCACACCCCGTCACCTAATAGTAAAATTTACAAGTCTCAGTGACAAAGAGAAAATCCTGAAAGCAGCCCAGGAAAAGAAGTCTGTAACATACAATGGTAAAAATATTAGATTGGCAGCTGACTTGTCCACAGAGACCTGGCAGGCCAGAAAGAGCTGGCATGATATTTTCAGAGCACTAAATGAGAAAAACATGCAGCCCAGAATACTATATCCAGCTAGGCTATCATTGAAAATAGAAGGAGAGATTAAAAGCTTCCAGGACAAACAACAACTGAAAGAATTTGCAAACACCAAACCAGCTCTACAGGAAATCTTGAAAGGGGTCCTCTAAGCAAAAGAGGGATATTTCCTCTCCCAGAGACCCTCAAATGCCCGAGTGTCGACGTGAATATGGATACCCTCCGCTCTTCATTACTACTCATTTGCCATTGATCCTAATTGCCCCTAATGGGGCCATAACTCCGTTTTTAATCTCTTGTCATCAGACCGCACCACTCATTACCTTTCTTTATAGAATCATCTGTAGACGTTCAGATCCTACTCCTTGTTTTCAGAATTTTGCACCCTGGCTTATCATCACTCTCTCTAATATTATCACTCTAGAATTTTCCAATATCAGAGCCTCTCAATTCCGTGACCTCTTTTCTACCAGTGAGCCACTTGCTCACATGGACATACCCCAGGCAACACTACATATCAAATTGTTTTTCTGGTGGAAATTTCCATTCTTCAAAGAGTTGACACCCTCCTTTCTTAAACATCACTGTTTTTCTGTTTGTTTAAGCCAGAAAGCAAAAACGAATCAATTCACCAGAAGTATTGCTGGCAAATTCAATCAACCCTATAAATAGTGGTGTGGGAGACCCCACATTCCTACGCCAGACCCTAAGTCAGATTTCACTGCTATTACTGCAAAATAGAAGAATTTTTACATGTTGAAAGATTTCTGAAATAACTGGTTTTTAACACAGATTAGATTTTTTTTGTCAAATTAAGAATTAAATTATGATCCAATTTATTATAAAGAGGTTTGACCTATTGTCACATGTATTACATGCCATGAGGAAAGATTTCTTTAGGCAATTAGTCAAGTTTCCAATTAAAATAAATGTGTTTCAATCATCATGTTCCCTACAAGAAAAGGAAAAAAAATGACTTCAATAATTGCGCTTTGCATTTCTATAGCAACTTTCATTTAAGAAGCTGAAAGCACTAATTTAATTAAACTTCCAAACACTCCCATGAAATAGGTGTTATTATTTCCATTTGACAAAGGCACAAATGAAGCCACAGAAAGATTAACTCACTTAGCCTGTGGTTACACAGCGAGTTAGCAGTGAGGTCAGAATAAACCCGGAAATCTCGGGCAAAATGTTCTCTATAGTCTGAAACAAAAATCTCTCATCCTCTGCACTTTTCCCTAGGGCACCTTATCAGCTCAACTCCTGCCCGTTGGCTGGACCATCAGTGATTTTTATTCTTCAGGTATTAGAAGAATCTGAACCACAGATTTCCCTACCATCGGGTTTTTTTTTTTTTTTTAATTGTGTTGCATTAGTCACCGTAAAATACATCACTAGTTTTTTTTTTTTTTAAAGATTTTATTTATTTATTTATTTGACAGAGAGAGAGAGAGATCACAAGTAGGCAGAGAGGCAGGCAGAGAGAGAGAGGGAAGCAGGCTCCCTGCCAAGCAGAGAGCCCAATGTGGGGCTCGATCCCAGAACCCTGAGACCATGACCTGAGCTGAAGGCAGAGGCTTAACCCACTGAGCCACCCAGGAGCCCCACATCACTAGTTTTTGATGCAATGTCCCAAGATTCATTGTTTCAGTGCTCCATGCAATTCGTGCCCTCCTTAATACCCACCACCAGGCTCGTCCATCCCTCCACCCCCCTCCCTTCTAAAATCCTCAGTTTGTTTCTCAGAGTCCACAGTCTCTCATAATTCATCTCCCCTTTCTACTAGGAGAAGGAAAAGAAAAGTGGATTGGGGCAAATCAGAGGGGGAGTTGAACCACAGATTATTAAAAAAATATTCTTGATTTTCATTCTTGCCTCACATGTTTTGGAATGACATTCATTTGGGGCAAAGTCTGGTTGTTTTTCTTTTGTTTTTACTAAAACACTCTTTATCTACATATTCTCTCTCTTTTTTTTTTTCTTTATATAATTAGGAGGTCTAATCCCAGAAAGCAACACTGTTTGCTTTTAATTAAGGGATGAATGGTGCATCAAAGTTTCATGGGAAATTTTCAGAATCTCCACCTAATCTTCTCTTAATGAAATGGATCTGACGGCTGCTCTGTTTGCATTAGTCACAGTACATGCCATACATGAATTTAAGAAGTGTACTGAGCAAACAAAGTCAAAATATACCAGGAAGTAGTCATTATCCAACGGATGAATATTTAGATATCTTCAAGGGCAAAAGCCCATCATCATATTAAATTACTATATAAAATCATCCTATCCCTGTCACCAGGCAGTTTTTCTTACCATTACTTTCTAACCTTTCAAACAATGAGCCTTTAAGTCCTTTCAAAAATAACATTTTTAGAGCAATCCATTTGGGAAAAAGTACCTTCCAGTCTCATCCAGTCACATAATGTACAGATTTTGAGATCAATAAGGTCAAAAGGATAGAATCAAGGTAATTTTTCTTTTTTTTTAAGAGAGGGAGAAGGAAGGAGGAAGGGAGAGAGAGGAGCAGAAAGAGAGAGAAAGCACACACAGATGGGGTAGGCAGATAAGGAGAGAAAGAATCTTAAGCAGGCTCCACACCCAGTGCAAAGCCTGATGTGGGGCTCGATCTCACAACCCCAAGATCATGACCGGAGCCAAAATAAAGAGTTCGACACTTAACCAACTGAGCCAGCAGGCACCGCAAGCTATGCTATTTCTCATGGTTAAATAAGGTTTGAGCCCCAGCTGCCGTAATAGAGTAGCACAGATTGGGTGGCTTAAACAACAGAAATTTATTTTCCCACTGCTCTGGAGGCTAGGAGTCCAAGAACAAGGTGTGAACAGGCTTCTGTTTTAGTGATGCCTCTCTCCTTTGCTTGCAAATGGCTGCTGTCTTACTGTGTTCCCACATAGACTTTTCCCTACCTGCAAACAGAGATATCTGATGTCTCTTCCTCTCCTTATAAGAACTTCAGTCTTTTCAGATTAGGGCCCAACCCTTAGGACCTCATTTAACCTTCAAGATCCCATCCCTACATTGGAGGTGAAGGCTTTAACTATGAATTTTGGGAGGTACAAGTCAACCAATAACAAGTAATTTCCATTTTTGTTAATAAAATAGAAGGAAAGACCTATTGCTATGTCCAGGAAGCCATACACACAGGAATGACCCTGATCAGAAAGGACATGACATATATACTCATGTAAAAATTTTTTAAAATCTTTGTTTCCTTAGGTCACCTGAGTGGCTCATTCAGTTTAGCATCTGCCATCAGCTCAAGTCATGATCCCAGGGTCAAGGGATGGAGCCCCAAATCAGGCTACCTGCTCAGTGGGAAGCCTGCTTCTCCCTCTGTTGTTCCCCCTGCTCATGCTCTCTCTCTCTCTCACTCTCGCTCTCAAATAAATAAAATATTTTTAAAAATCTTTACTGTCTTGGGGCGCCTGGTGGCTCAGTGGGTTAAAGTCTCTTTCTTCGGCTCAGGTTGTGATCACTGGGTCCTGGGATCAAACGCCGCATCGGGCTCTCTGCTCAGCAGGCAGCCTGCTTCCCTTCCCCTCTCTTTGCTTGCCTCTCTGCCTACTTGTGATCTCTGTCATATAAATAAATAAAATATTTTTTAAAAAAAATCTTTACTTTCTTAAAATGAGGTTAAGTCTGTGGTTCACTGTTCAACTTTACTTAAGTTCCACTTTTCAGTGTACCCTTACCCAGACTCACCCAGTACAACTGCCACTCCAAGCCTAAAAACTCCTCATCTGAGGCCTATTCCTCCTTTAGTAGGTTCAAAATACACTCATTTTCAATTTCCGAAAGGAAACAATATTATATAGAAGAAATTTCATTCATATTATAAATCAAAAGATCTGAAACTGGGTCCTAGATCTGACATTCAGTGACACTATATAACCTCTGCAATTTTTTATTATTTTTATTTTTATTTTTTATTATTTTTAATATTTTATATTTTATTTCTGTATCTATATATTTATATTTATAATATTTTATTATACAGTATTATATTTTATTATTTATTAATTATTTATTTTTTATTATTAAATCCAGATTCAAAAATATCTGTGATTAAAAGATTACAAGCACTTCAATATATGTGTTTGAGGAATAATAGTAAAACATAATGGTAAATTATAGTATCAGGATAGACTTCTTTTACTCATCAGTAAATGGTCATTATTTCAAATGCAATGTACCATTTAGAACTATTCTGAAGTATGTAAGGATGTATAGAAAGATATGGCAATAAAGTATGAATATATTATTTGGAATTTCAGAGTTTGCAAAGCAAGAATCTCGTAGAAATTCCTGGCAGTTTCTTATGTGGGCTGCTTAGTCCCATCAACGATAATAGTCTTTATGTTTATAAACAACTTAAGTAGTTTTGGAGGCTTCTTTGGTAACTGATGAGGTATTTTTTTTCTAATAACAGCTTCCCATTTACACTGTATTTTTCACTCTCTTTTATCTGTTCCCACACTATTTTGTACATATTCCCATTGCAGCAGCTTTCACTTGTTATTTGCTATACATAATTAGTGATTTGTAAGTTGTCTTCCTCATATATTGTAAGCTTCTTAAAAACTAGGATCAATTATTCATTTAAAAATGTTTCCCCAGCAATTGGCATAGTGCCTAGAATATAGTATAACTCAATATGTTTGTTTAAACATGTAGAAGATCCCTCCAAATTTGTGAATAATAATTTGACTTCCCAGATGTCTGAAGTGTCTCTTCTTGTTTATGTAACTGCATAAAGGATTGAGAGTAAAATTTGAATAAAATACTCAAATCATCATTCCTTTTAAATTAATAACATTTTTTAGCTTTTAGAAATCTATATAATTCAGGTGTGCCACTCTCTAAATTAAGGGTCTCCATGGGTCATTTACAAAGTGGGCTTATAAGTTAGTATGGGAGTATAAAAGATAACACTACATAGAAGGATAGTACTTATTGGTGATCTAGAATTTTGAGAAGTTGAAAAATGGATTATCAATAATCTGTGAAAGGGTTATTTCCATGATTTGTCTGTTACAAAATGTTTCCCATTTTCTGTCAAAAGCAGTCAGAAAGCAAATGGAAAGCATAGCCAGAGATGAGCCATCT
Source organism: Mustela nigripes (assembly GCF_022355385.1). NCBI lineage: Eukaryota > Metazoa > Chordata > Mammalia > Carnivora > Mustelidae > Mustela > Mustela nigripes. The sequence goes on along the minus strand of NC_081570.1, from coordinate 86,979,756 downwards.
TAAAAGGTCTGAGAGCCAATATTCTGCCCCTCAAAAATAAGTAAAATTTACGTCCGCTTTTTGATAATAAAAAATAATCAGGAATTGTCCTTGTCGGGCTGAATTTTCCGTTCTGGGACAAAGTTCTTGGGAACGGCTTGTGGGTCAGCTGGTCGGACATGGGTGTAGTGCACACAGGGAGTAATCCTGTTGACCTTGAGAGCAGTGGGAGGGGTCAGGATCACAATGTAGGGTCCCTTCCCCTAAAGCTAAGACTGCACTGCTTTCATGTAGGCCACTAATGTTGCTTACTTTTGTCAAAGACAGAGTCAGTACAGTTAAGCCCATGGTACTCAGACAGCAATACCAGCCACCAGACCTTGTTCCTGAGACCAGCCTGAACCCCTGACTGGGTCCTTTCTTAGGTTCCTCTGAGAGGGGGAAATGTGGAGGCTGAGAAAAACTAAGGCCATCCCACCTCAGGTTTAGCCTTAGCATAAGTATAGCCATCTCACACCCCTGTGCCCAGGGGCTGAACTTTCCCCTACTTTACTTTAGTTTCAGGAAGCCCCACCCTTCTTTAGTTCTAAAGACCCCCACCCTACTTTAGTTTCAGAGATCCCCAACCTGCTTTGGTTCCAGAAACCCCCACCCTGCTTTAGTAACAGGAACCCATAAATACCCCTGCCTTAACTATTCTTGGGGTCCAAGTCCCTACTCTGCTGTGTCAGGTATACTTGGGCCCAAGCTTAAGCTTGTCAAATAAACCCTCATGTGATTGCAAAAAAAAAATAATAATAAAAATTAAAAAAAATAAAAAAATAATAATCAGGAAGACACAGGAATTTAGCAATGATTGTCTTGGTGTGCTAGAATAATCTGATTATGTTCCCAATAAAATAAGTCAAATCAGTGGAACAATCCTAGATTGCAGCTAAAAGGATTTTACTTTTAATTTATACTTTTAAAAGACTTCTCATACATAAATACAGTGGTGGTACACAGTCCTCAGTTACATTAAATGCCCAGCAAAAACAAGGTCCAATGATGATCTAAGCCCGTGGTTCACAAAGTATGGACTCTTGTCATCTACTTCACAGGAGAGCTTGTCATAAAGGCAAATCCTATGCCCTCACACCAGACCTACTGAATCAGAAATTCCAGGTGGAGGCTTATAAACAGACTAGATTCAAGCCCTCCATATGATTCAAGTTAAGCTAAAAACCAAGAACGGTTGGTCTAAATTCATAGAGTTAAATTTATGTTAAAGCCTTGGTTTCAATGCTTTGAGTGCCATCTTTGCTTTAAGTACCTTGATTTTGGTGTGGATGTCATGAATGAATGTTTTATTGATGCTGCTGTTAATGACTTTGGAAATAATGATAAACGTCTGTTGAATTATCTTGTGTCAGAACACAAGATAATTCAACAGACGTTTATCATTATTTCCAAAGTCAGAGTCTACTGTCTTAGCTAAAATCTGTCTTGAGTGCCTTTAAGTTCCCTGGGATGCATATAAAGAGATCAGATTTTAAAAACTGAGAGTTCTCACCTTTCTCTCTTTTCTAAACAAATTCTTCATATAAATCATTCTTAGGCATTCCTTTTCATGGTGTCCTCTAACTCTTCAGCTTCGTCATCCCGTGTCTGTTGTTCCTACTTTATCTCTTACTCTCCGGCCTCTTTATATGAATCGTGATCATTGCTTACACCTGCTCTAGCCCAGCTTATCTGAGTGAATGAATTTTAATGCCAAGTTGTTTAGATAGAATTGGAAGCTGCAGAGGAGATTTATCGTTCAGGGAGCATCGTCTAGAGAAGCCCTAATTTATTTTCGCAGTTCTGTAAAATTTAGATCTCTTGTGTCTGTAAAGCCTCTTGGAAGCCACAGCAATTGTATTTCACAGGTTGGTATGCACAAGTGATTTAGACCAGACTCTAGGGAGCAGGCACTCTTTTCCTTACCTCCCCCCGCTCCACCAGGAAAGATTTGAATATTTTGTTCCCTAAGAGAAAGGAAAGAAAATTAGACTATCACAAATATAAATAAAACCAGAATGTACTTCCATACCAACAAGTTGTGTCTATCACCAAGAAAAAACTTAAGGACACTAGTAGACAGATGTAGAAAAGGAGACAGAATATTCCCTTTGGTAGTATCCCCAGAAACAATACAGTGGCCATTCATTATTCTTTCCAAAGATGACCCTGAGAAAGGAAACACAGCTGAAGAGTCGCTGTCTGGTCACGACTCCAGAAAGCCCAGCTGAATCAGCTGAGCGGCCTTTGCAAGCTACTGAGTAATGGAAACTCTGCTTGCTTCAATTGAATTTACCTTTATGCTACGTGTGGTCGTTTAAGCCAGAAGGGCATAAGATTCAGTCAAAAGCCCTGCCAAGTTCAAGTACTAGCTCTACAGGACACAGCCAAAAGACACTACATAAGTCACTTAAACACCAAAATTTCATTTTTTTCAGCTGTAAACTAGAAACCTGATATGGCCATCACTCTCACAAGAAAGTCTGAGGATAAAATGAGAATCAGTGGTTCTCAAATGAAGTTAATTTTGCCCACCAGAGGATGTTTTACGAGGCCTGGAGATATTTTTGGTTATCACAACTAAGAAGGAGGGTGGATTGAGTAGACAGAGACCAGGGATTCTACTAAACATGCTATATGCCCAGGACCATCCTCCACAACAAAGAATTATCTGGCCCAGAAGAGTCAATAGTGTCAAGCTGGAGAAATTCTGGATGAGATGGTGTATGTGAAATTGCTTTGTAAATTTATAGTAGGTATTCAGCAAATGTTTGCCTTGTGTCAGGCATTGTCTTCAGATGTCCTTATGTTAAGCCTAATGCACAGAGATGAGAGCCTCAGATTCAACAGGTTTCAATCAACCCAAAAGGACTGAACTTGTTTCTCTGACCTTCCAATGCCTTGCTCAGTGCCTTTAATAAAGCATCAAGTGGTAAAAATGTTTTGCTTGCTTAACTGATTCAGTCAAAGCAAACTGCAAAGGTCTCTTGGAAACTGCCAATGTTTACTCTGTGTCACACATATCCCTGAGTCAAAAATCACCACAGAAATTCAAGAACTAATAATCTGATTTACTATCTTCAACAGCACATATCACAAAGATAAGGACTTTACATATTTATGTATATATAGCCAATAAATATTCCAGAATCAATTTTGCGACATCGTGATTTTTTTTCTGGATCAGCCAAAAAAAAAAAAAAAAAGGATTGAGTAAAGTATCAAAGTTTAATCATAATTTAAAATAATAATAATTACATTGATAGAGGGATTACAACATGCTAGGCATTTACACAGCGGTCAACTTATTTAATCCTCACAACTAAATTTTGCCCCCATTTTACATGTCAGAAACCTGAGGCACAGGGAGATTAGGTTAGATTCCCAAAGTCATACAGCTAACTAGTGACAGAACCAGAACTTGAACCTCAAGACAATCTGGCTTCAGAGTCTGTGTGCTTTATCTACCACATTATTTATCACAGAAGCTAAAAATCAGCTAAGTCCATGTTATTTAGCAAAGTCATAGAGACAAAAGACATCCAGCACAGGCAGAATTAGTGGATCAGCCCAATCAGAAAAATATCAAAATAGTGCCCACCAGATCTCCATTCTAAAAAAAGGTGCGACATATTTGGGCCAAGTCATAATACCTCCAGTAAAGTTGTAGCCCTTCCAAAAATCTGGGCCTCTTTTGTTTTGATCAAACTGTTTAAATGGTCTAGTACATGACCTTGTTGTTGCCAAACATATGTTCACTGCAGGTGACATTTCAGTAGCTTTCTGAAGGAAAAATGCTGCTTTCACTTCGCTCCTATAAACTGCGCAAAATGGCCCATTACCTCTGGTCCCTGCAAAAGGAAACTTCAAAGGCAAACTGAGAGGAGGAGAAACAGTCATCTGAATGGTAAGCTGCCAGAAAGAGACAATGTAACTGACCCCCAGTGCTCCTCTTGGGAGGAGGAGTTTCAGGGGCATCCAGAGCAGTCTCAGCAATTGCTTTCTGTGTTTTCCTATTTTTCCTCTTTCTTCTGCCCATGTGATTGGACGTGATGCAATCCTCCACTATGAAACAGGTTTTCTTTCGCAGAAACACACTGCATCCTCTTCACTGGCCCCAAATTCACAGAAACTATTTATTGCCCAGAACCTCAGTCACCTGGTAAAGAAGCACTGGGCTTCACTGACTCAGACTTTGTATCTGTTGTAATTATTTAGAGTCATTTGTTTCATTCAGGTTACAAAATGCACTTAAAAACAAGTTGTTTTAGGGGTGCCTGGCTGGCTCAGTCAGTTAAGCATCTGCCTTTGTTTCAGGTTATGATCCCAGGGTCCTAGGATCAAGTCCCTCATTGGGCTGTCTGCCCAGCAGGGAGTCTGCCTCTCCCTCTTCCTCTGGCTGCCACTCCCCTGCTTGTGCTCTCTCTCTGTCTCAAATAAATAGATAAGAATATTAGAAAATAAAAACAAGTCTTTTTAAAAGATCTGCTGAGAACAGAGAACAGAATTTGATGTATTCATGTACCAAAACCCCATTTTAACAGTGTTTATGATATGGCTCATTGATCAATCCTTCAAAACATAGCTATGAACAACAAAAAGCCTTCTCCATCACATAATTAGCCTATAAAACAGATGTTCATTTCTTCACACAATGTGAGCATTCTTGGAAAATATTTTATTTCATTTAACTCTAACATTCTCAATGGATGTCCATTTTATAACATCAAAATAAAATTGTACCCAAAACATTAGCAAAAAATTAAAACCGTATATTATAGTGATTGCTACGCATGTTTTAATATTTGAAAAATTCTGCATGAATGCAGAAGCAGAGCTTGATTTGCGAAAATCACTAGAGATTAAATTAAGACTTCTCCAGTTCACAAGTCATAATAATAGGCAAGTAAAAACTGTGCACTATGGTGATTTGAAACTTTGGAACATACGCATACAAATTAGCCTTCTTTTCTCCTCATAAATAGCATATGGGGTAGCTATACAGAAATCATTCATTTCAGTTTAAAAATGTGGGGTCAAGATGTAGATAATTTAAATAACTCCCTGATAAAATATAATACTTACTTATAAAACTGAAACCTAAACCTTCTCTTTTGAGTTTCAGAGCTGTTACTCTCCTACTGGACCAGCCATTCCTAGTGCCCTGTGGTAAGATTTTCACTTGTCTGCTGAGAAATAAAAATATTAAGGGGCAATAATCTTATGAAAGTAAATAATTATTATTTTAAAGGATTGCCTTTTATCTGTCCTATCTTTGTGTGAAATAGTTTTTAAAAATTAAATGATGGGGATAAAAATGGTTCTAAATGGTCTTTCTTCCTATTTGAACTCCCTCTGTTGCACATATCTAAAATCCAACTTAAACTAGTTTAAGCTGAACAGAGAATTTACTGGCACATGGAGCAAATATATAGATATAGATATAGATATAGATATAGATATAGATATAGATATATCTCCATGATCATAGGTTCAGATGTAGCTGGATCCAGGATTCAACTGATGTTATCAGGACTTATTTCCCTTTCCATCTTTGGGTTCTGCTTTGTTTTTTAAAAACTATATCCTCAGATTTCACAGGGCAGCCTCAGAGGATTCATACTCCGGGGAGCCCAGGTGGCTCAGTCAGTTAAGCACCCAACTTGATTTCAGCTCGGGTCATTTTCTCAGGATCCTGGTATGGAACACCTCCCAAAGGGGGGTCTGCACTCAGTGGGGAGTCTACTTAAGGATTTCCTCCTTCCCTCTCTGGCCCTCCTCCTGCTTGTGTGCACTCATGCTATCTGTCTCTCTTACTAAAATAAATAAATAAATCTTAGAAGAAGAAGAAGAAGAAGAAGAAGATGATGATGATGATGATGATGATTTGTGCTTACATAATCCTTATTGTTAACCCTACCAGTAGGAAGAAAACTTATGACCTTCCTACTAGCTCCAGAAAAGTCCTCCTGGGCGTGCTTAAGTCACACGACTAACCCTGAACCAATCATTTTAACCAGAGGACACAATGGTCTAATTGTTCATTCATAAGCCCAGAGGTAGAGTCAGACCCTCAGAAAAAAATAGAGTAGGGCACCTGGGTGGCTCAGTCAGTTAAGCATCTGCCTTCGGCTCAGGTCATGATCCCAGAGACCTGGGATCAAGTCCCAAATTGGGCTCCCTGCTCAGCAGGGAGTCTGCTTCTCCCTCTCACTCTCTCCCCTCTAGTGTTTTCTCTCTCTCTGGAATAACAAATAAATAAATAAATCTTAAAAAAAAAAAAAAAGAAAGAAACAAACAAACAAAATGGAGTAATCAAAGAAAGAGATGACCCCCTAAGAAAATCAGGGTACAGGTTACCAGAGAGAAGTTAGGTAATACTGAGTTAAATCGAAATATCAGCAATCTACTTGTTTTGCCAAAATAATGCCTTGATAATGCTATATCAGTTTCCTAACTTTGAAAAAATTTATAACTCCCTCATATCCCCAAAGCTAGAAGTTGTTAGACTACATGCCCTAATAATGCGAAAAATTTCATGAATCCTACTAAGTAGTAATACAAAAATATTTGGAAGCCTAAGCAAAGTGTAATAATTGTCTAAGTATTGTGTGACACTGCCTACTTTTTTTTCTTAGTTATTTACAAATCTCGAAATTGAACTTTTCTTCACTAATATCCAAACATGCCCATTAAAACTCCCCTCCCAGCTTTAAAATACAAAGCTAAACCAGATACTAAAAACACTGTATGAATTAAAGTTTAATTTATTTTTATCAAAACTGAAAGAATAAAAGAAAAAGAAATATGTAGCCATTATGCTAACTCTGCCATAAATCAAACAATGCTTAAATAGAGCAAAGAGGCCCCAGTTAGAGACCTGGTATTGTCTGAAACCTGAATGTTCTATGTTTAGTAAGTAAAAAAGTGTTAGTGTTATAATATTCTTTAAGCCTGGGTGGTTCAGTCAATCAAGTGCCCAACTCCTGATTTCAGCTCAGGTCATGGTCTCAGCATGGAGTCCTCTCTGCCCCTCCCCCCATTCTCTCTCATTCTCTCTTTCTCTCTCAAATAAATAAAATCTTAAAAAAAAAAAAAAAGATTTGAGTGGGAACACTTTCTTTTTAAAAATGGTATTTGTAACTGAAAATCAGTGTATTAACCCATGACAAAGGAGCCAAAATTGTCCTTCAAAATAATCCCCCCCATTTTGTCTCTGTTTTCTATAACCTGCTTCAAGCTCTTGCATAGCCCCAAAGGCTTTGGATTATCAAAATGATTTGAAATGTCCAGTAGGGTTCATTTCCTTAAAAATGTACTCTATCCTTTGACTACTGTCTTCACAATATTAAAATTTCTTAATTTTAAAAATGCAAGTGTTTCATGTAGAAACACTAATATAAATAGAGCCTTTTGATCCTCCTGTGGATAACACAGGTAACTGATGGTGATTCTGAAGTCTGGACATCACAACCCTCTACTGCTCCTAAAGCTGCAAATGGCCAATTCTGTTCAGTGAAACTACTTAAATGACTACATCCTAGAACCTGCTTTTTCATTTCCTAGGTAGTTATTAGACATCTGTCTTCTATTACTACTAATCTACTAAAAATGCTTTCTTGATGATCTCTTTATTAATCAAAGGGTCTTTTCTCAGTCTCCATTCATCGAGACCTTTTCCAATATCCCTTTTTTTAAAAAAACTGTATTTTTATTCTGGTAGTTCTTCTTCCTTTTATGCAAATATTCAATCCTGGTTTCCATCTACTTTTGGAAGAGCTTCTCTATAGTGCTTATTCCTGTTTCCTTACATATAAATAAGCATTAAAAAACTAATATTTTTTAATGTGTATTCTTCTATTTAATAGTACCTTGGATAGCATGCAAGTAGTAAGTAGAAGCTATGATTTGAATGGAAAGATCAAAACATACAATAGAGTTGCTCTGATCCACTAGTTAACTCTTTGATCTTACCACATAGGTCTTATCAACCTCTGTTCCTTCCAGTTGAGTTTATAGGGTCTAGAAGAAGCAGGGAGTTATTTCCCCAACTAGACAGTAATCTGCCCAAAAATAAAAAGTAGTTTCTGGATTTTGATTTTGAAATACCTAAGCAATGTCTGCCCCAATGGAGATAATAAACAGCTTTTTAAAAATAGCAACTTGCCCAAATGTCTGGGCATATGGTATATGCAAGAGAATAATAAAAATACTAAAAATGTATGCAGAGGAATATTGATCTACATGCTAAGGATTTTGGATTTATTCTGTTCATAATGAAGAACATTGTGTGGTTTATATACAAAAAAACAACATAATTTAATATATATGAAAGCATTTAGAACTTTATCTGCCATATAATAAGCAGTATTTATTATAGTAAGTAGAGGCATTGTAAGTAATATTTATTGTCATCATCCTCTTTATCAGACCCATATTTATTGTTCCTTTTATAAGAATTTCTCTCTCAGTTTGTTCTGATTTACTCATGTTCATATCCAATTGTCTAAACTACTGAGTTTGCCTTTAGTATTTTCAAGGCATTTTCTCTGCAGAAAAAGATTGCAAGGAAATTGCTGCCACTTTTGGTCTCCTACTCTAAGATAAGTCTAGTTTCCAAAGTCAACCACCTCCTTTAATCCACAGAACTCACTTCAAGTTAAAAAATCACTCAACTCCAAACATGAAAAGTTTCAGCTTGAAAGGAGCTACAGCATCTGCCTCCACACCAGGGACCACAAAGCCTGAGCGAGCCATTGTGGCTGTGTGCTTGAATGAAAGGGATGAGTCTGAGCATGTTTGCTGTGTGATCTTTGCAAAAATGAAGAAAGGACCACAGAGGAAATCCAGCTTGGGGAATTGGATAAATGAGCAGGCAGCTCTATGCAGACCACAAAAAAAATTAATCAGACTTCGGAACAATTTTATTCTAGTTTGTATTCTTGGGGGATAACTTCCTTAGTAGCAGCTAAATGGGGTTCACTAAGTCCTGCCAAATATCCCATTTAAATAAGCATATATTTGCATATATTGGCGTGCAGGAAAAATGCACTACCAGACGACCAAAAGAGTCCTTCCACACATTCAGGTAGGTCGTCTTCCTCTGTGGCTGCCTGGGCAACCAAGACAGAATCATGCAGGAGCATTTTTCTCCTTTCTTTTTTGTGACTGAGTACGTGTGCTATGGTCGGCAGCTCAGTCGTTCTCTGCAGACCTTAGTTTTCTCATTTAAAAATGAATAAGGAATGCCAGAAAACTTCTAAAATTTCTTGTTTCTGACATTCTGATTCCTAGTAGCCTTGTCTATCCAGGAGATTAGCTGTTGATCTAATTTAAGGACTGGCAAATTACAGTCAGAGGTCAAATGCTCCTGCCACTTGTTTTTGCAAATAAAGTTTTATTGAAATATGACAAAACCATTTGTCTATGTCCTATCCAGGGATGCCTCTCTCCAGTGAGAGTCCAGCGACTATGACAAAGACAAACCATAGGAAAGTGGAAAGCATTTACTCTGGCTTCTAACAAGAAAAGTTGACTGTTTTATGAGCTAAGGGAAAGTAAATGCATTTGTTTGTTTTCTCATCTATTTCTCATGCTAGTAGGGTCTCCAAATATGAGTAAATTGAGAGGCCATGCATGAAAGTTATGGTTGAGTCAGTGTTCACAGTTACTTGTTCTACTCTTAAAAAATAAGTATCAGAGAAAACACAATGACATATTTGTGGTAAATCATTCTGATGTTCAAACCACCAGAAAAGCACCGTGTGAATTGCTATTGTCACACCCAAACCAATTTTCAGCATATATATGGACACAGACTGACTTGAAATACCAAACTGTCTTTGTATTCCAAATAATTGTATTGCACAACTTGAAATAACTCACTATTTGCTTTCTGGGTCATTCGGATGATAGTCACAAAATGAGAAATGACTCAGCATCAAATTTTCACCGCTCTGACTTGTGTGACTTCTTAATTAATAGCTGAAGGTGGTAGCTGTATGAGCTCCACAGTGAATCCTATTTTAATTATGTAAAAAAGAACAATGCTAAATCATATGAGTATGAAATAACTTAAAGAATGTTAAGTAGGCAATATATGTAAAACAATTATAAAGCCGGTTTCTATCTGACTTGACACCTGACTTTAAGTGTGTTTCTTCCTAGAACAAAGTAGAAAATGAAAGCACCTATTCAAATTTTCTGCACTTTTAAATGAAACATGGCAGATAATATAAAATGTGTGTCTTTTTTTCTTTACAAAATAGCCCACACTCTGAGCCTCAAAGTATCTCAGGTGTTAAAGCCTTTCTGTTTCACCTTACCCTTGTGAAATTTGTTCCTTTTTGTCTTCACTTTCATCCCCAAGCTTTCTGTTCCTCAAGTGACAATTTCCACTCTTTTTCACTGATTGAAATCTATTGCCTTCATTTCTAACGAATGTTGCACTGAATGTCAGTTTGGAGCCATATGGGCCTGTGTTCGATTTCTAGCACTATGACTTTAAGGAAGTTATTTAACCTGACCAAGCAAGCCAATGATTACATCTGTCCATCAATTAATCAATAAATAGTGCTACTTCATAATGTGAAAATTCTATTTGCTAAATGTATATCCATGGTATACAGCATATCCTTTCAAAAATCATTAGTTAATTTGCTTTCCATAGAAGAGTAATGAGATTCTTTTTTTCATTTAAATTCAAATTAGTTGACATAGAGTGTAGTAATAGTTTCAAGAGTAAGATTTAGTGATTCATTACTTACATATAACACTAGTGCTCATCTCAACCAGTATCATCCTTCATACCTATCACCCATTTAGCTCATTCCCCTACAAGCCACCCCCTTCAGGCAAGTCTCAGTTTCTTCTCCATAGTTAGAAGTCTCTCATGATTAACTTCTCTCTCTGTTTTAATCTTATTTCATTTTTCCTTCCCTTCCCCTATGTTTTGTTTCTTAAATTCCACATATGAGGAATATCATGTATTTGTCTTTCTTATTTTGCTTTAGCATAATACACTCTAATTCCATCCACATTATTACAAATGGCAAGATTTCATTCTTTTGATGGCTGAGTAATATCTCATTGTGTGTATGTATGTGAACATATATTTATTTATGTATATGTATATATATATATATGCATACATACACCCATACACACACATTTATGCACTCTATCATCTTTATCCATTCATCGGTAGATGAACATTTGAGCTCTATCCTTAATTTGGCTATTGTTGATAGTGCTGCCATAAACATTGGGGTGCATGTGCCCCTTTGAAGCAAAATTTTTGTATCCTTTGGATAAATAGCTAGTACTGTAATTGCTGAGTCATACAATAATTCTATTTTTAACTTTTTGTGTAACCTCAATACTATTTTCCAGGGTGGCTGCATTACTTTGCATTCCCACAAGCAGGGTAAAAGTGTTCCCCTTTCTCTGCATCCTTAGCAATGTCCCGTTTCTTGTGCTGTTAATTTTAGCCATTCTAACAGATGGACATGGTATCTCATTGTGGTTTTGACTTGTATTCCCTGATAAATGATGTTGAGCATCTTTGCATGTGTCTCTTAGCCATATGGATGCCTTTCTTAGAAAAGTGTTTATTCATGTGTTATTAGGTTTTTGGACATTGAGTTTGGTAAATTCTCTATAGATTTTTTTGGGTATTAACTCTTTATCAAATATGTTATTTGCAAATATCTTCTCCCATTCTATAGGTTGCCTTTTAGTTTTGTTGATTGTTTCTTTTCACTATGCAGAAGATTTATATCTTGAGAGGTTCCAATAGTTTATATTTGCTTTTGTTCCTCTTGCCTCTGGAGACATGTCTAGTAAGAAGTTGCACTAGCTGAGGTCAAAGAGGTTGCTGCCTGTTTCCTCTAGGATTTTAATGGTTCCCTGTCTTCCATTTAGGTCTTTCATCCATTTTGAATTTATTTTTGTGTATGGTATAAGAAAGTGGTCCAGTTTCATTCTGTATATTGCAGTCTAGTTCCCAACAGTATTTTTAGAAGAGACTGCCTTTTCTCCATTAGATATTCTTTCCTGCTTTGTCAAAGATTAGTTGGCCATAGAGTTGTGAGTCCATTTCTGGGTTCTCTGTTCTATTCCACCAATCTATGTGTCTGTTTTTGTGCCAGTACCATAGTATCTTGATGATTATGGCTTTGTAATACAGCTTGAAGACTGGTATTGTGATTCCTCCTGCTTTCCTTTTCCTTTTTTTTTTTTTTGAAGATTTTGTTTATTATTTGACAGATAGAGATCAGAAGTAGGCAGAGAGGCAGGCAGAGAGAGAGGAGGGAAGCAGGCTCCCCACTGAGCAGAGAGCCCAATGCGGGGCTCAATCCCAGGACCTGGTGATCACAACCCGAGCCGAAGGCAGAGACTTTAACCCACTGAGCTACCAAGACACCCCTGCTTTTCTTTTTCAACATTAATTCAGCTATTTGGGATATTTTTTGGTTCCATACAAATTTTAGAATTTTTTGGTCTAGCTCTGTGGAAAATGCTGGTGGTATCTTGATAGGAATTGCAATTAATGTGTAGATTGCCTAGGTAGTATAGATATTTTAGCAATATTTGTTTTTCCAGTACACGAGCATGGAATGTTTTTCCATTTTTTGAGTCATCTTCATTGCCATTTATCTGTGTTCTATAGTTTTCAGAGTACAGATCTTTTACTTCTTTGGCTACATTGACTTCTAGGTATCTTAAAGTTATTGATGCAATTGTAAATGGGACTGATTCCTTGATTTCTCCTTTTGCTGCTTCATTATTTGTGACTAGAAATGCAACAGATTACTGTACATTGATTTTATATCCTGTGACTTTGCTAAATCCATGTATCAGTTCTAACAGTTTTTTGGTGGAATCTTTTGGGTTTTCGACATAGAGTATTATGCCATCAACAAATAGTGAAAGTTTGACTTCTTCCTTGATGATTTTGATGTATTTTATTTCTTTTTGTTGTCTGATTCCTGAGGCTAGGATTTCTACTACTATGTTGAACAATGGTGTGAGTGTGGACATCCTTGCCATATTCCTGACCTTAGGGAAAAAGCTGGAAGTTTTTCCCCACTGAGGATGATATCAGTTGTGGGTCTTTTGTATATGGCCTTTATGATGTTGCAGTATATTCCTTCTATCCCTACTTTCTTTAAGGTTTTTATCAAAAAAGGATTCTGTAGGGGCACCTGGGTGGCTCCATCAGTTAAGTGTTTTTTCCCCTGCCTGTGCTCTCTCACTCTCTCTCTCTGTCAAATAAATAAATAAAATCTTTAAAAAACAAAAAAAAAAGGATACTGTATTTTGTCAAATGCTTTTTTCTATATCTATTGAGAAGATCATATGGTTTTTACCCTTTCTTTTATTAATGTGGTATATCACATTGATTGATTTGAGAATAGTGAATCATGCCTGCAGCCCAGGAATAAATCCTACCTGATCATAGTGAATAATCCTTTTAATATGCTGTTGGATTTGATTAGCTAACATCTTGTTGAGAATTTCTGCATCTATGTTCATCAGGGATATTGTTCTGTAATTCTCCTTTTTAGTGGGATCTTTATTTGGTTTTGGAATCAAGGTAATGCTGGCCTAATAGAACGAGTTGGAAATCTTCCTTCCATTTCTATTTTATGGAACAGCTTCAGAAGAATAGGTATTAATTCTTCCTTAAACATTTTATAGAATTCCCCTGAGAAGCCATCTGGCTGACAATAGTTTGTGGGAGATTTTTTTTTTAAGATTTTATTTATTTATTTGACAGAGAGAGAGAGAGAGACCATAAGTAGGCAGAGAGGCAGGCAGAGAGAGAGGGGAAAGCAGGCTCCCCACTGAGCAGAGAGCCCAATGTGAGGCTCGATCCCAGGACCCTGGGATCATGACCTGAGCCGAAGGCAGAGGCTTTAACCCACTGAGCCACCCAGGCGCCCCTGTGGGTGATTTTTGATTAGTGATTCAATTTATTTGCTGTTATTGGTCTGTTCAAATTTTCTATTTCTTCCTGGTTCAGCTTTGGTAGTTTATGTTTCTAGGAATTTATCCATTTCTTCCAGATTCACCAATTCTTGGCATGTAATCGTTCATAATAGTCCCTGAAAACTGATTGTATTTCTGCAGTGTTGTTTGTGATTTCTATTTCATTCATGATTTTATTAAGAGAAAAGAGTCCTTTCTTTTTTCTTTTGATAAGTCTGGCTAGAGGTTTATCAATTTTGTGAATTAAGAGCTATTAAAAACCAGCTCCTAGTTTTGTTGATGTGCTCTATTGTTGTTGTTGTTTTGTTTCTGATTTCTGCTCTAATCTTTATTATTTCCCCTTCTTCTTCTTCTGGTTTCAGGCTTTATTTGCTATTCTTTTTCCACTCCTTTAGGTGTAAGGTTAGGTTGTATATTTGAGACTTTTACTTCTTGAGGAAAGCCTGTATTGCTCTGTACTTCCTTCTTAGAATCAATTTTGCTATGTTACAAAGATTTTGAACTGTCACATTTTCATTATCATTTGCTTCTCTGTATTTTTTTTTTTTTTTTTTTTTTTTTTTTTTAGTTTCTTCCTTAGGTTCCTGGTTAACCCATTCGTTCTTTAGTAGAATTTTTTTAACCTCCATGGATTTGTGGTCTTTCCAAAATTTTCTTGTGCTTGACTTCAAGTTTCATAGTATTGTGGTCTGAAAATACACAGGGGATTATCTCAACCTTTTTGTACTAGTTGAGGCCTAATTTGTGACCCCATACATGATCTATTCTGCAGAATATTCCGTATGCACATGAAAAGAATGTGCATTCTGCTGCTTTAGGATGAAATGCTCTGCACTAGCCTATTAAGTCCATCTAGTCCAGCATGTTATTCAAAGCCTTTGTTTTCCTTGTGATCTTCTGCTTAGATAATCTCTCCCTTGCTGTGAGTGGGCTGTTAAAGTCCTCTACTATTTTTGTATAATTATCAATGAGTTTCTTTGTTTGTTATTATTTCATATATTTGGCTACTCCCAAATTGGGGGCATAAATATTCACAATTGTTAGATCATCTTGTTAAATAGACCCCTTTATTTTTATATAGTTCCCTTATTCATCTCTTCTTACTCACTTTGGTTTAAAATCTAGTTTATCTGATATAAGGATAGCTACACCAGCTTTCTTTTGATGTCCATTAGCGTGATAGATGGTTCTCTACCTCCTCACTTTCAATCTGGAGGTATCTTTGGGTCTAAAATGAGTTTCTTGTAAGCAGCATATTGATGGATCTTATTCTTTAATCTATTCTAATACACTATGTCTTTTGATTGAAACACTGAGCCCATGTACATTCGGAGTAAATATTAATAGATATGAATGTAATGCCACTGTATTACCTGTAAGTTCACTGTTCCTATAGATTGTCTCTGTTCCTTTCTAGTCTTTGTTGCTTTTGGTCTCTCTTTCCCGCTCAAAGTGTCCCCTTTAATATTTTTTGCAGAGCTGTTTTAGTGTTCACAAACTCCTTTAGTTTTTGCTTGTCCTGAAAACTCTATCTCTCCTTCCATTCTGAATGACAGCTTTGTTGGGTAAAGTAATCTTGGCTGGATATTTCTCCCATTTAGCAGTTCAAATATATTATTGCACTCTCTTTTGGCCTGCCAGATTTCTGTGGACAAATCTGCTACTAACCTCGTGTGTCTACCCTTGTAGGTTAAAGACCTTCTCTCCCTAGCTGCTTTCAGAATTCTCTCTTTATCTTTGTATTTTGCAAATGTCACTATGATATGTCTTGGTGCTGACCTATTTTCATGAATTTTGAGGGGAGTTCTCTGTGCCTCTTGGACTTGAATGTCTGTTTCCTTCCCCAGATTAGATAAATTCTCAGCTATAATTGTTCAAATAAACCTTCTGCCCTTTTTCCCACTTTTCTTCTTCTTGGGCTTCTATGATACAGATATTATTGTGCTTTGTGGAATCATTGAGTTCTCTAAGTCTTTATGCATGTTCTAATAGTTTTCTTTCCTTATTTTCAGATTCATTATTTTCCATAATTATATCTTCTATATCACCTGTTTGATCCTCTGCTTCTTCCTTCCTCATTGCGATTACATCCAATTGGTTTAGCTTCTTAGTCATGGAATTTTTTATTTCATTCTGACCAGCTTTTACATATCTCCTCTCTAGTCAGGTTTCTCTGGTGTCTTTTTGCTTCTTTCAAGCCCAGCTAGTATTTTTATGACTGCTGTTTTAAATTCTTGTTCAGATATATTGCTTATATCTTTTTTGAGCAAACCCTACCTGTGATTTCTTCTTAATCTTTATTTTGGAGAAAATCTCTATCTTGTCATTACATCTAGATTCCTGTCTTTTGTATATTATGAAAGCTTGTTATGTTTCCTGCTCCTGAGAGTAACAATACATTAAGAATGGACCATACATTGTCCAGGGCCTGAAGCTCCAGGAAAGCTTTCTGGCATATGCTGTGTGCACTCTCTTCTGTGTTTTGGCTTTATTTTCACACAAGTCAGTCCTCTACAAAGTTCCTCCTTGTTTGCAGTGGGGAGTGTCTGGACCTTTAACTAGAGGTTCTTTGATTTGTTTGTTAAGATAAGCCTGATTTTAAAAAAAAATTAAAATTTGATCCAAGAAAAAAGGAAAAGGAACAAAAAGGCAAACAAACAAACAAACAAAAAAAACTATAAGCCTAACTCCAAAGAATAAGAAAGAAGGAAAAAAGAAAATGGAAAGGGGGGGGGGGGGGGAACTTGATCCAAAATATAAGAAAAGGAAACAAATAAACCAACAAATGAACAAAAAACTGTAAGTGTGATACTAAAGGGAGAAAAAAAATCAAATTAAATTAAAACATAAAAAATACAAATAAATTAAAAACTTAAAAATTTAAAAATTTTAAGAAAAAAAAAAAATCTGATCCTATTTCTACCAGAACTGAAGCTGAGGCTTTGTAGCACCTATGTTCCATAGACTTGGTACATGAGGGGGCCCATGTTGATCTTCCGAGGGAGAGGCCTGCTGCACTGACTCATAATCAGACATGCCCTTGTCAGATGCTTACACGAAACCCTGCCCCCCTGTGCCTGGGTTTCATTAAGCGACTCCAGCTTCTACTCCACTGGAGCCACTGTCTCTGAAATCCAACTGTGCTGGTGGGCAGGCACAATGACAATGGCACCATTCTGCCCTCTCGTCCCCAGGGAAGGGAACTCATAGTCACCACTGTACATGAGGCCCTCACAGAAAGGTAAACAATCTCCTCTACTGTGTCCCAGGCTTTCATCAGATCCTTGCCCTCAACCTGTCTGTGCCTGGCCATCAGCACACCCAGTACAGCCATTCTCCTGTGGTTTTTTTATGGCAGGTGACTGGGATTCAAAACTCTAAACCTTAAAGGACACAACAAAGCATGGACCTGCTCTCCTCCCCAGACTCACAGTATACCTGTAACATTCTATCCCAGAAAAGCAGGTGCATGGTGTACACAGGGTGGCTAGAGTCTATTATCACATACTGGGAAAAAGCTGCAACCAGGTTATCTGCCTTCTGCAATGGGTCTCTCTCCCCTGCTATTGAGCTCAGTGGCTCCTGGTGGGCTTTTGTCACTGGAGAGGAAAAAACTCTCTCCAAATGTACCCCAGGAAGGGGAGCAATCTCTCCCACTGTCACCCAGGGGATCCCCTCAATACAGTGTACTGTGCAAACCCCACAAACTGCTCTCTCTTGCTCTCTCCCTGATTTTGTCCTATGAAAAGGCTTCCCTCCTGTTCAAGGCACTGGTTTTTCTCTCCCCCATTTCATGACTCTGAATCTCCCATATGCCATGTTCTTTCCCTCCAATTGTGCAGACTGTTTTCTTAATCCTCAGATTGATTTCCTAGTTGTTCAAAATGATTTCATGCAGATCTAGCTGTGTTCAAGGGACAAGGCAAGCTCAGGATCCCCTTACCACTCTGCTATCTTAAATCTTAACTCCTCCCTCTGAAAGTCTCTTTCTCCCCTCCTACACTTACTGGTTTTCCAAAATTGTAGTATCCTAGCAGTCACTCATTTTTTTAGAGTTTGATCACTTGTATCTCTCAAGTACCTGTCAGTCAAATCCTACTTTTGTTGACATTTGTTCCTATTAGGTTAAATTTACAAGACATCATGTGTCCCTTTCATAAAGCAGAAGGAAGACACCTCTTGAAGATGCTGTACTGGAGGGAACACTGAAGAGATCTCGCAGATTTAAAAGATGGTGCAACCAGTGGTCCACAAAAGCCTTGTGATCTCTGTTACTTCATCATTCTTGACAGTAACCTTGATAATTAACCTTGTAGTGGTTAATTATTTTCTACTTTCCTGAATACATCAAGTAAAAATCCACAGAATATATTAACCGAAGTCAATAAGTAAAGAACGAAACACTTAAAAGCCTTATGTCTAGACAGGAAAACCACTCTGACGATACACACTTAATCACGTATGTTACGTTAATGGTCAGTGTTACAGTTCAATTAGTAATTTTACTTATTAGATGCATTTTTCCTAGGATAATTATTCATCTCAGCTTTTAAAACATGTTCCAATCCCAATTAAACACATCTCTTGGAAGAAATTCCCATCAGAGCTCTTGGTCTGTCCTTCGGCTCCTCATTGAAATTGTCACTTAATACCTTAAATTCTTTCTCTCAATCATCTCTAACTCTCTGCCTAAACATATATGACAGACAGAATCTTTACATGACCAGATAGGTAAGACCAACGAAACTGTATTTAATACTAGGTAAGTAATCCATGCCCTTTGGTTTGTTTTGTTCCAAAAAACAACTTACTGATTCTCAAAAAATTAGTCCCAAATGAGTCAAAGACAGTACAGAAGACCTCACTCTAAAACTGCTTCAGGTGCCTGGCTGGTTCAGTCAGTTAAGCATCTGCCCTCAACTCAAGTCATGAACCCAGGGTTCTGGGATAGTCTCACATCAGGCTCCCTGCTCAGTGGGCAGTCTGCTTGTCCTTCTACCCTTCCCCCTAGCTCATGATCTTTTCTCTCATGTCCCCTCACTCTCTCCCTCTCAAACAAATGTATAAAATCTTTAAAAAATAAAAAAATAATAATAAAATAAAACAAAGCACAACACCTCTTTCTAGGGGAACCTGGCTGGCTCAGTCAGTAGAGCATATGACTCTTGATCTCAGGGTTGTGAGTTCGAGCTCCACAACTTTTAGGTAGAGACTACCTAAAAGTAAAATATTTTTAAAAATAAATAAACAAAACCATTTCTTTCTAGAGAAAATAATTTTAACACTATATAGGCATGTGAGATTTAGTTTACATAACTAAATAATCTGCCTCAGTGAATTCTTGTCACAGCCCCCCCCCCACCGGCTTCCACCCATCAGTCACCCCACATTTGGGGCCCTCATCTCATCAGGAGAGACACCCCATTTAAGTACCACAGTTATCATTCCTTCATCTGTGATTAGAACTAAATGAGGTAATTCACATGAGTTCTAGCACATTGTCAACAGGCAGTAAAACAACTGGTATTATGGTAATACAAGTACTGATAAGTATTGATAAGAATTTTTATCAAATAAATTCAGAAATATTATCTATTTTTATGCTAAGATATTTACTTTCTTCTCTTTGATCATTTAGTTGGTTAGTATTATATAACCACAAGAGAAGAACATGTAAAAAATGAGGATTACATAAGAAACATCTTAAATAGTAATAGTGGAGTGGCACCTGGCTGGCTCAGTCAGGAGAGCATGTGCTTCTTGATCTCAGGGTCATGAGTCTACACCCCATATTCGGCATAGAATCTACTTTAAAAAAAGAAAAAAGTAGTAGTGGAACAGTAAGATTTAAGACAAGAATAAAGTTGAAAAAGGATGATGATATGGGGTGGATGATAAAGTCTATCATCATTTTTACCTTCCATATACGAACAAAGCATAGGGTTTCAAGTAGGAAAACTTGTTTCTCTCCAATTCCATGTGCAAAAGAATCAACATCTAAAATTCCAGTAAAATTAAAAACTAATGCCAAAGTAAATTCTTTTTACTATTCAATGGTCTCTTGCTGTACATATAAATGCTGAAACAATGTAAGGTATTCATATTCATAGCAAGAGAAATTGGTTGACTAATATAGTCTGTTATGAGAACTGTACTTCTGTTGGAATGATTAATCATTGGTCTTACTGAGGTTAAGATGATGAAATAAGAGTTATTCCTTGAGTCATTATATTTAGACGGTCCTACAAGCTGATTTCAACTTGATGCCTCACAGGTCATGTCTGTACTTTTGTCTAAATTTACTTTAAGTGGGACCTTTAAAGATATTTATTGATTCACAGTTGATACGTTTTTCTGCAAAAGATTATGAGGAAATTAGCAATTATACCAGAGATAGTCGATATCAAACTCTTGTTTTTATTTTTTAATGGAATAAACTTTCATTTTAATTTTAAATATCATGTCAACTAAAGAAAATTAATGTACTTAAAACTCGGTTTGCCTGGACTAATTCTCTCTTAATGATACAGACAACACTATAAAATGAAAGTGTATTGTGAGTATGTGACTTGAATGTGTGCGGGGAGGTAACAAGAATGCCTATGTAATCAGAGAAAAGATGCAGGAGTTCAAAGAGTAAGATAATTCATCATACCTCTGAAAATATTTTATTTTGTGAGTTTTCCAAAATAAATGAATGCAACATTCAGATCTATTTTTTTTTAAAGATTTTATTTATTTGAGAGAGAGAGAGAGCGAGCATGAAAGGGGCAAGAGGCAGAGGGAGAAACCAGCTCCCTGATGAGCAGAGGGCCAGATGTGGGACTTGATCCTGGGACTCCAGGATCATAACCTGAGCCGAAGGCAGTTGCTCAACCAACTGAGCCACACAGGTGCCCACATTCAGATCTATTTTTAAAACTACTGATGTCTAGACTTGTCCCTTGAACTGTTATTTCTTCTAAAGTCTTTTGAACAAACTATTATGGTTTAACTAATCATTTCTGAGTAACCATTCGCATTAGTCCAGTTATATGATTGGTTGGCAGTGATTCTCTTTGGTTAATTGGAAAGATTAGCTGTGCCATATTGAAAGAATTGGTGATAATGAAACCAAACCACCTGCCTAATGACACAATTTAGATCTCATTAGTAGCCTGTAGAGCTTCAGTGTATAAGGGTTGTTACAAGAAGATGAAGAGCTAGAATCTCATCAGAGGCCCCCTCTTTTAAGCTTAAATCTGCTCTGGTCCTAATAGAGATGTCAGAAGTGCTCTGACCTTACTGATTTGTAAGGCAGAAAATAAATTAAGCAGGATATTGGCTAATTAATCATCAGCTAATATTATTAGAAACCTGACAGGCACTTCCTTCTTGTAGCATTTAAACCTGTATTCACATTTCTACTGTATGAACTATTTTACTATTTTTTAAATTGTGTTCTCATTATTTAACAATCTTTACCTCTCCTCCTGGCCACTGACAGGGTATGAATTCCTGGAGAGCAGGGACTCTATTTAACTGGTCTTTATTTCTATTCCAGAAGGGCATTCATTAAAAATAAATTGAAGAAACTGAATGAATAATTGAAACATGCTAACACTTAAAAAGTACATTGCAGGGGAATAATATAACATAAAAGCTACAATAGATGACCAGGGTTAAACAGGCGCACAAACTAGAGACATTTCCAAGTTACATCCACAGGGAGAGGTCCTGTCCTAGAAGAGAGGGATGGTCTTTGAGCCAAGCAGTCTTGAGGTTGGTTGCCACCTGGTGGCCTCAGGGAGTAAAAAGCCTCTGAGTTTACTTGAGTTCCATACTGCTGCAAAACTGAACCCTAAACTGCAATAGCTCAAGTATACCGGATGTTTATTTCCTGTTTACAGGGTTGCAGGAAGCACAGCCATTCTCTGAAGAGCTCCAGGCTGTAGTGGCACAAGGTGCTTCTCTTACAAGACATTGGAGAGAACTGTCCAGACCTCAATGCAAGAGAGTCAAAGAAATGTAGTCTAGCCACGTGCCCACGAGAATTCTATTTTTATGGAAGGAGAGAAAGGCTATGGAGAGTAGGTGGAAGTCTCTGCAATACTTGGTTTTTTTCATTTGTAAAAACAACATCCAACTCAGACTGTATCTCCAGAATTAAATGATTAAAAACCCACAAATTCATTAATTATCCAAGTAAGAGAAAATTATAAGATATTAGGTATCATATCTAGAAAAGCCCTTGATTCTTAGAAGGACTTAATAAGGGATAGTTTCCATTCATGTGAGTAGGAATACCTGCATGATACTTTATTCTATCCTTGGGAGAACTCAAGAGTTCTAGACGATTTGTAGAGAAAAGTTCATGTATTCACATTTACGAAATGGTCACTGTGCACCCACTCTGTGTCAGGCACTTTTCTATAGTCATATGACACGGTAATAAATAAAATCCTGCCTAATACATATTACATAGGAATGACAGAAGAAACTTTAGAGCATAGTTATTTATAATCTTATCTTCTGAGGGGAATCAGTTCTATTTTCACACTGCTCTGTTGTAAGTATAAGGATATAAGGAAAACAAAATGTTTGTGTTTTACTTCAGTTACACAGATAATTTCTCCAATAATTAAAAGCTGTTGTGATATAGGCTATTAAAAAAGAAAAACACAGCATGTTGTGAGAGCAACTAATGGAGGGATCTAAGCTAACCTAGGGTGATCAAACAGTGCTTCCCTTCTGAACTGACATGTAAAGTACAGCCTGAAGAACAAGTGAATATTTGCTGGATGACAGGACGAGGATGACAAAGCATTCCAAGCAGAGGAATTTACATGCATGTTTCCAGTGCTGGAAGAAGCACGGGCATTGGCTAACCTGAAATTAGGCAAATATGACCAAAAGGCATACAGTGAGAGAAGAATAGTATGATACGAGATTCAGTAAACTACATCATACCGAGACTCAAAGCTTATATCAAGGCATTTAAACTTTATTCAAAGAATAACTGCAATCTACAAACTTTGAAGCAAAGGTATAGCACGATCTAATCTGCAATGTAAAAACTTCAATCTAGCTGTTAGAGAATGAATTAAAAGGAATAAAAAGTAATTCAATGGAACAAATTCAAAGATGTTTGCTATGTTGTAAGCCAAGTGCCGTTTTTGGCTTGGATTAATGTAGTGAAAAGGAGATGAAGAGAAGAAAGCTGAACCCAGCAGTATGTTCAAGGTAGATTAGTCCATGGTAACTGACTGAATGGAATAAAGACTGAAAGGAGGAATGAGGGAGAGAAAAATTAAATAATAATCCCAATGTTTCTCATTTGAGTAAGAGGGAAGATAATGGACAGAACATTCTGATTAAAGAAATAGAAAGAAATGCCTCTAGGGAAAATTTTAAGGGAAAAGTTTATCATCCCTTATAGATTCCTTCTAAAAGTTTTTTTTTTTTTCCTCTCCCCTAATATAATACTATACCCTATTCTTAGATAACTGGAATCCTTTTTTTTCTTTTAATCGGAGATGTGCACATATGCTCAGAGTAATCTTATGTATTATTCACCTTAGAATAATGCTTGTTAAAATATGCAAAAAGTAAATAACTCACAGACTAGCAAGAACATACTCTTGTATTTTAGAGCTTCCCCCCACCCTTTACAATGACCACTATAAAACTCAGAGTAAAATTAGTTTGAATGTGTTAAAAAGCAAAATCCAACTGAGTAAATTTGAAGATCTAATTGGCTTTATTAAACAATTCATGAATTGGGCAGCATTCTATCTAGCAGGTAGAGGGAAACTCTGAGGAGCTGTATGAAATGGAAGGTTTCTATAGAATAAGAATGGGGCAAGAAGTTATTAGCAAGAGAAAATGACTGTTCCAGGCAAGGTCATGTTCTCGGGGCAAGGGAGAGGAGGAGCAGGAGGTCTCCTGCAAATGACCTCATCTTTCATTTTCCTTTGGAAGATGGAGAGAGTCCATGTGGTAGAAACCATTGGTGTTGATTGAAAAATTCCTGAAACTCATTGGTTAAGACTACATTTCTGGGGGAGGATGAAACTGCAGTTAAATTAGGTATTATGTTAAATGATGCCATCTTGGGCTTGTAGTTTTCTTTTTAGCAGATGCTATAGTTTGGCAATAGTGCAGAGTAACCTTATCGTTGAGTAAACTATAATACTCAGTTTCCTTATGGGATGGTTATGGGATAGTTATTGTAGAGGCTGCTTTAGCCAAACAGACTTGAGCAATGGAATGCAGAAAGGGCCACAGTGACCATCCGGCTGCATACAGACAGGTCCATCAGGCGACCCACCTCGAAATATCCATAGGCCCTAACAGACCAATGGGCTACTTACGAACAGGCACAGTTGCCAAAAAAGGGAGAATTCTTATACATTGTCATACCTCCTTTACCTGCTCTCTTTAAAAATGGCCCCTACCCACTGCCTCCTGGCAGACAGCCTCTCCTCTGCCATCCTGCCTGCTGCTCTTTGCAGTATAATCAGGAAACTTCTATCTCCTTTGTTCTGCCTCAGTGAATCTTTGTCACAGCCCCCACCACCAGCTTCCACCCATCAGTCACCCCACATGTGGGGCCCTCATCTCATCAGGAGAGACACCCCATTTAATTACCACAGTTATCATTCCTTCATCTGTAATTAGAACTAAATGAGGTAATTCACATGAGTTCTAGCACACTGTCAACGAGCAGTAAAACAACTGGTATTATGGTAATACAAGTACTGATAAGTATTGATAAGAATTTTTATCAAATAAATTCAGAAATATTATCTATTTTTATGCTAAGATATTTACTTTCTTCTTTTTGATCATTATAACAAAACTAGTACATTCTGCCTAATCAAAATTCTTTGTCCTTTCTCAGCAACTTACATATTTCAAAATGCTTTTATGTGCATTAATTAGCTCATTTGGGCTTCACCAAGATAATCATGCCAAATACTATTATTCACATTTGTGATTAAGAAAACTGAACCTCAAAAGCAAATTTCATTTACCATATAACTATATAACTGTATAGAAGTGAGAACTATAAACTAGGTCTTCTAATCCTTTGACCAACAGCAAAATACAACTCGATATAGAGTCTGTAAGGAAAGAAGGCTGCCTTGTGTGGAGAAGAAATAATCTATATAAAAATTCACTTTTAAGGACTCATCTGTAGTTTAATGCTATAACTTTGCATTTGAAAAACAGTCTGTGGTGGAATCTGTAAAATATATTATGCTAATTTTGGAAAGCACCTGGGATTCTGTTTCAGAATTTACAATCTTATGTAAATAAGAATCTTTTGTCAGTGAGCTGCTGACTAGAGCTTGTCTGAGAATGAAAGAAATATTACTAATACTTGTATAAGTAACTATTTTTATAATTGTAGGTCATGGAAATTACAGTAATTCAGTAAACATTTACTGTATATCTATTCAGCAAAAAACATATAATATTTATTAATATGTGAAACTCCAAACATACAAAAATAAATTAGACACAGCCCATGAGCTCAAAAAGTTCAAAATTCAAAGAGGAAAGGATTATATAAGCAAATTACTGTAACAGAGTTCCTACATTTTTCTATATTAAAATATTCTTTTATCTGCCTGTCTCTCTTTCTGGACTAAGAACATCTTAAATTATCATTTCCTTAAAAAGTCAGGAATCCAAAAGAATGAGTAGGAGACACAAAGGGGCCCAGAAGGAGACTTTAATTCCAGGCAAAGGAAGTGGAATAAAAAGGTAGTGAGGTATGAAGCCATGGGTCCAGTAGCAGGAACAGCACGTAGATTAGCATGGAGAGAAGATTCTATGTTGGAGGTAGAAAGCAGAAAGGATTTAGTAGATGTGGCAGGTGGAAGTGTGTCCAATTTGAAATATTCATTCAGTATGAAAAGAGCAGAGTTTGGTGAAAGACAAAGAATTCAAATTTAGACACAACAAATCCCTGTGACATTCAAATGAAAACCTCTGTAATCACAGGTCTGTGCTTCCAAAATTAAAAGATTTTTAAATCATTCATGAATAAATGGTAATCAATGGAATTTCTCAAAAAGTAAAAAAAAAAAAAAAAAAAAAAAGGTTCCTACTATAGATGTACTCTTTGCAGGAAAGGGGGGAAAAAGTCTTTTTTTAACACCACTGAAAATGTTGCTAATCCTTGAAAAATCACAATAGTATACCAGAAAATGGAACTTTTGAAGTGCTGATGTGAAAACTTATATTCTCTCCGTGTGCTGGAATTGTCAGAAAAGTGGCAGGCTTCATCTCTGCTGTGATGGTGAAGGAGAGAGCTTACATTTTAAAAGAGCCAGGCTTCATCTGAGAATGCCTGTTTCATTCACAATAAGTGAAAATGAGACATATATTTTCCATTCAAAATTTTGAGGCAGGAAAAGGAAGTTGTTGTATGAGTGCTTTTCTACTTCTTTAGGGCTTCTAGAGTTCTGGTATGCCCTCTTGTCTTCCTTTATACTAATTCTCATCAGAAATGTGTCTTACAATGAATTAACAACATTCTTGAAGCTTCACTTAGAGGCATTCAGCTTGAATAGCTTTTTTCATAATTGTTCATGGACACAATTTCCCTGATTATTTTATGAGAGTTTTAAAACTATGCCGGAAGCAGAGAAATAAAACAGAATCTATTCTCCTCATTCTCATATTTTTAAGCAAAGCAGTGAAAATGCCATGGTAAGGGTAACCCAATAAGAAACAAAAATATTAGATGTTCTAACTGGCCTAAACCCAATCAGGCTTAAAACTACACCTGTTTTACTGTGTTAGCCTGGGAAGCGTTAAGTCAATAAAACATGGCATATCTATGAGCATAACCCCAAAGGATATTTAATCCTGGCCTCTATAGCATTAAATCAAAAAAGAATCTTAAATGAATCAACAGAAACACTCTCAAGCATACTTTTTCTTATTTGACCTTTTATAAGCATATGAGCAGCAGGAATACAGTCTCACTGGGTCTAGAAACCACTCTGAGCTGCTGCCTGAAAAAGTCCAAAGATAAATGAGAAAAACAACATGCTTCTTTATTTCTTCACTGAGCTTTCTTCTCTCTTTTCCTAGGGAATGATGTGTCATGGTCCAATGGCTATTAGAAATCACATCCTTTTTCTTAACTTCTGGCTCATTATATTATTGTATGTATCACTTCCATAAGCCAGACACAGAATGATGGGCGAAAGTAGAGTATAGGAGATAACTACAAACAAAATATATTCCTTTAGTTCCACATCCAGGGATGTGTTAAGACAGACTGGATGGTAATCTGTCTGGCATTACTATAAAGGGTTGGAATTTGGAATAGATAACATTTTCAAACTGAAAAAAAAACAAGGATAAGTTAGCAGCATGGATTGAAGCACTCATGAAAAGTGTGGCATAGGAAAGCTATCAGTAATTATTATCAACATTTATCAATATATTATAAATCATTATTGTCAATATAACAATGAAATATCTGGAAATCAATCTCTTCAAAGGGTCAGTAACAGTAATGGTACAGATAGTAGTCATAGCAAACAATTACTGACAACTTATTATGTGTCTGGCATTATTCAGAGAACTTTACATGTATGTATTATCCCATTAGACCCTTAAAGCATAAGAAATAGACAAGTTGATCATCTTTATTTTACTGATAAAAAATAAGTTAAACAACTTCCATTTAATTGCTGGAGGAGCTACCTGGTAAAAGAGTATATTCAATAATATACTCTTTTTCTATAAGAAAACCTCTGTTTCTATATGGCAAAAGAGATACCTAGACAAATTTCCAACAAAAAAA